>NC_056750.1:863620642-863731518 GCF_019279795.1 Protopterus annectens
AAAACAATTTCCTGGCTATGTACCTGCTCTATAACAACTCTTCCTGGCTATGTACCTGCTGTATAACAACTCTTCCTGGCTATGTACCTGCTCTATAACAACTCTTCCTGGCTATGTACCTGCTCTATAACAACCCTTCCTGGCTTTGTACCTGCTCTATAACAACCCTTTCTGACTCTGTACCTGCTCTATAACAACCCTTCCTGGCTAAGTATACCTGCTCTATAACAACCCTTCCTGGCTATGTACCTGCTCTATAACAGCCCTTCCTGGCTATGTACCTGCTGTATAACAACTCTTCCTGGCTATGTACCTGCTCTATCACAACCCTTCCTGTCTATGTACCTGCTCTATAACAACCCTTCCTGGCTGTGTACCTGCTCTATAATAACCCTTCCTGGCTATGTACCTGCTCTATAACAACCCTTCCTAGCTCTGTACCTGCTCTATAACAAACCTTCCTGGCTGTGTACCTGCTCTATAATAATCCTTCCTGGCTGTGTACCTGCTCTATAATAACCCTTCCTGGCTGTGTGCCTGCTCTATAATAACCCTTCCTGGCTATGTACCTGCTCTATAACAACCCTTCCTGGCTGTGTACCTGCTCTATAACAACTGTTCCTGGCTATGTACCTGCTCTATAACAACCCTTCCTGGCTATGTACTTGCTCTATAACAACCCTTCCTGGCTATACATAGGAAGGTTATAGAGCAGGTACCCTTCCTGGCTGTGTACCTGCTCTATAACAACCCTTCCTGGCTAGGTACCTGCTCTATCACAACCCTTCCTGTCTATGTACCTGCTCTATAACAACCCTTCCTGGCTGTGTACCTGCTCTATAATAACCCTTCCTGGCTTTGTACCTGCTCTATAACAACCCTTCCTGGCTATGTACCTGCTATATAACCTAAGCTCTCTCTGGATATGTACCTGCTCTGTAACCTAACCTCTTCCTGGCTATGTACCTGCTCTATAACAACTCTTCCTGGCTATGTACCTGCTCTATAACAACCCTTCCTGGTGGTGTACCTGCTCTACAACAACCCTTCCTGGCTATGTACCTGCTCTATAACAACCCTTCCTGGCTATGTACCTGCTCTATAACAACCCTTCCTAGCTCTGTACCTGCTCTATAACAACCCTTCCTGGCTAGGTACCTGCTCTATAACAACCCTTCCTGGCTGTGTACCTGCTCTATAATAATCCTTCCTGGCTGTGTACCTGCTCTATAATAACCCTTCCTGGCTGTGTGCCTGCTCTATAATAACCCTTCCTGGCTATGTACCTGCTCTATAACAACCCTTCCTGGCTGTGTACCTGCTCTATAACAACTGTTCCTGGCTATGTACCTGCTCTATAACAACCCTTCCTGGCTATGTACCTGCTCTATAACAACCCTTCCTGGCTATGTAGGTACATAGCCAGGAAGGGTTGTTATAGAGCAGGTACCCTTCCTGGCTGTGTACCTGCTCTATAACAACCCTTCCTGGCTAGGTACCTGCTCTATAATAACCCTTCCTGGCTATGTACCTGCTCTATAACAACCCTTCCTGGCTATGTTCCTCCTCTTTAACAACCCTTCCTGGCTATGTACCTGCTCTATAATGACCCTTCCTGGCTAGGTACCTGCTCTATAACCTAACCTCTTCCTTTTCTTTATCTGATAATGAAACTCTTACACTTTTGGCTCCTAGTGTCTGATGATACTTTCTCCATATTTATTATTATTATATTTCTTTCCATCATTTGTTGATACTGGAACAATGCTGATTCACATATAGGTTCATTGGTAGGTACTAGGCTATTGGTCCTAGGGCCTATATAAGCCTAGCCAAAAAGATACCCTGGCTTTCACCACCCAAGAAAATGTTATTCCTGTGCCCCTGTCGAGCAGAGCCACAGAATTGATCCCCGGGGTGAATTTCCTATTTCCCACCTATATATCTGATTATACCTCTCTGAATTCATCTGTCAATCAGCTAAATTTCTGTTTATTGTATATATCATGTATATATTACTGGAAACAAACCAATTCAATTCCTGCTTTTATGTATATATTCTTTATATATTACAGCAATCACTATGTGTAACACTGTTTCTAGATCTGTAGCAATTAATGTTTAGTTTTTTCTGTATCTATGTTCTTGTTGGAGGTTTTCTCTATGGGCATCCACTGAAAACGGCATCTTTCAGGACCAGTGTACTTTCCTGCTAAAAAGATTCAATAATCATTTATAATAAAATCTTCCCCTTAATTAAAATTGTCACTTTCACCATATAGGATCAATTCTGTTGAGGAATCTGCCATTACAATACACAGTAGAACACTAGTTAAAAGTGCATCCATACAATAGTATGACAAACTTTTTTCCTTTGCAGTTGTAACTGGTGGGTTTCACTTGCCCTTCCGGTGGCACAAAGCTTACTAACATATACTTTTGTTACTTTGACTTAGCATTATGTAACCTTTATCAGCACATACACTTTGTCAGTGCTGAGTCTCACTTCATTATATAGGCAATCGGTTAAAGAATTTCAGTTTTCAGATAATTGCTAGAATCCCCCCTCTTCTATTACTAATAGATATGTTTTAGTTCTTGCTTATTCTAATCTCATTGCTGGCCCTCAGGATGGGTCAGCACCCACAGGTCTAGCATGCTGCTGGGGTCTAACTATGAGTATCCCTTTTCAGTCAGTATATAGGCATATCTGTCTTCAATATTCCATACTGTCATTAATACATAGACATCATCACATGATCAAAGTATTTTCACATTTTCTTTCTGAGGTGTGAGGGCCGACAGTTTATCCATTTGATGTCAGCAGTGGAAGACTGCTACACTAATTGTGCTTCAAACACTTAGAGGATATTTCTGTGTTATTCTAGCAGATCACCTCGCCCTCCTTTGTTATGGAATTCAACCTTAATCCTTTGAAATAATATAAACAACTTCATTTTCTTTTGCCTTTAGTATGGACTTCCATTTTCCACCTACCTCTGCACAATTACCTTGACATCAGCCAAGGCTGTCTTCTTCATTTCACATCAGCAATCCCTCCTTTTTTATGGAGTTGTACTTTCTTCATCTCAGCAATTAGAGGTGACATCAGACTAGACAGGTCTTCCACATTCTCTCACCATTTCCCCAGTGCAGTCAGAACTTCTAAAGTCTTAGGCATAACACTTACGCTAATTACACTTTAGCTCTGATTGCTTTAACGTAGTGTGATATGGCTGTTTGAGTCAATCTTATGTGATTCTGATCAACACTGAAAACTTGAAGGAGTAGGCACTGTCTTACACATGAGAATGTCACAGGCAGTCAACTGATCCTGCGTCCAGTTTTTTTACTTCATACATTTGCCATTGTCACTGCCGAATTCCATTTACAAATGAGATCACATACATCACACACACGCTTATACACACACAAACAAGTAGATCTTCTGAAAAAAAAAACTGGAATCCATACACATCATATATATATATATATATATATATATATATATATATATATATATATATATATATATACATACATATATGTATATATGTATAAATGTATCTCCAAACACCATCATATTGGGTGACTTCAACTACCCGAATATAGACTGGGAACATTACTCAAGCCCTAACTTTCTAGCCCAGCGTTCCTGGAGTTCATAAATTCAAATGCCATGGAACAGCTAGTCACTGTTCCCACGAGAGGAGAAAATATACTAGATCTCATTATCACAAACATGGGGACAAAATGCTCCACACCAGAAGTATATCCCTCATTGGTGAGATCTGATCATAAACTAATCTCACTGGAAATCCACATCCCGCCCCCACCCCAAACAAAAGACCACAGTGAAGAACTTCTCTAAAGCAAACTTCACACTACTCAAGACTGGTGTGGTATCCTTCAAGGCCCCTGAGACAGTGGAAACCACAACCCAAGCTAAGCCCTTACAAATGCCTTCTATGAACACCTCCAGGACTGCATGGATCAGGCAATCCCAAATAAAACAAAGACTCTTTCCACAAAGGGCAAACGTCCAGTCTGGTGGACCCCAGCCATTAACAAACTTTACAATAAGAGGAGAAAGCTATTACATTATAGAACAAAATCCATAAAGGGAAGTCACCCTGACCATTATTAGTAAAAAATACGAGCACTCATAAAATCAACTAAGGCCAATTTTGAGAGAAAAATTGCCATGGATTCAAAGGACAATCATAAGGCCTTTTTCAGCTATGTTAGGAACCTGGGTGGAAACTCCCAGATATGCTCAGAATTAGTCCAAAATGATACAAAAATCACTGAACCCACAGACATTGCCAACATACTGGCAGACAGGTTCAGTACAAATTTCACCCCTCTCCCCTAAAGGAGAGAGAACTATCCCAGCGAGTGTAGCCTCCCAGACATCTCAAATGCGCAGGTGAAAGCTGCTCTCTAAAGCTAAAAACACAGCATCAATGGGACCGGATGGTGTCCCGGCTGTGTGCTACATGAGCTAAATGAGGAATAAAACCCGCACATAAGGCAGCTGTTTAATCTCAGCCTTACCACAGGATACGTGCCCAAGGAGTGGCGTACGGCACCTGTGGTCCCACTCCACAAAGACGGTGCCCCCTACGGACCCTGGTAATTACCACCCCATAAGCTTAACAAGTCTAGTCTGCAAAGCTATGGAGAGGATCATAATGGAGCTCATAAACAAAGATATAGGGGACTTGCAGACATTGGACCTGACCCAGTTTGGCTTCGTCAAGGAAGATCATGCCTTTTGAACTTGGTCGACTTCTTCGAAACAGTCACCAAGGCCATTGATGAGGAAAGGCAGTCCATACAGCCTACCTTGACCTTGCAAGGCTTCGACACAATACCCCACTCGGGTATTGTAGAAAACTTACCAGCTTAAATGTAAACCCATATGTCACAAGATGGGTTGCAAACTGGCTTAAGGACAGAACCCACAGGGTTAGAGTTGCTGGCGCTATGTCAGACTCCAAGCCGGTCACAAGTGGTGTCCCACAGGGCTCGGTCCTTGGCCCCCTATTGTTCGGCATCTACTTCTCAGAAGTACAGGCCAACATGGGAGGACTTTGGCTGACAAAGTTTGCAGACGACTGCAAACTGGGCGCCATAGTGGAAAGTGCATCGGACACAGATATCCTTCAGAAGGGACTCACGGAAACAGATAGCTGGTGCCAGAGCCATGGCCTGAAGTTAAACGCCAAAAAATGTATAGTCATACCCTTCAGGAAAAACAAGGTAACCCCAAGCTACCATATAGGTGGCAATCCACTAAGCAGTGATCAGGGACCTGGGGACCCAGGTTGACAGTGGTCTTTCTTTTGACACTCACGTTGCTAAAGTGGTTAGAAAGACCTTCTACATTGCCCACCTGATCATGAAGGGATTCACATCCAGATCTAGTGAGGTCATTGTTCCCCTGTACTCTTCACTTATCAGACCAATGATCGAGTACAATGCCCCATTCGGGATGTATCTCGCCCGACATCTGCAGCAATTGGAGAGACCCCAAAAGTTTCTCACCAAAAGGATAAAGGGACTCCAAAATCTGTCATATGCTGCCAGATTGAAGAAACTCCAGCTCTATTCAGTCGCATACCGTCTGCTCAGAGGTGACATGTGCCTGATATACAAGGCCATGTCCAACCCGAATTAATGGACATGCTCCACCTCAAAAATCCAAATCCACCAAAACCACTAGAGCAAGCGACTTAAACCTTAGCACGGATATAAATAGGACGTGCTGGAGGGATAGATTTATCACTCAGAGACTCCCTATGCTGTGGAATAGAGTCCCGGTCCATGTGAGGCAGAGCACCTCGCTGGCTCTGTTAAAGAGAAATCTTGACCTGTGGATGGGAGATCGTAGGTTTACCCCGGGAATCATCTCTGTGTCACTACTGGACAGAGGCACAACAAACTAATGGGTACAGTATTTTTTCATATAAGGGGTGGCGTAAGCCACAAAAATTCGGGCTAGGCTTATAAATGCCTTGGGGCAGATAGCCTAGTATAAACCTATGAACCTACCTGCTGAAGGTTATAAATTGTATACAACTATGTCATATATAACTATATACAATACACATTACTTTAATGTACTTTGCATTTTGCTGAATTTCAATTTTAACATATATTTTTATATATATATATATATATATATATATATATATATATATATATATATATATATATATATAGGTCTACTTCACATAACCGAACACTCAAATATTCGAAATTCATATGGCCGAGATCATATGATTGAACATTTGAATGTTCAAAAATGTGAACTAGACCCACAAAAATAAAAAAGCACACATTAAACTGCCTATAGCAGGGGGGCTTTGCCCCCTGCACACCCCCCCCCACTTAAATATATCAACTCCAAGATCGCACTACAGCGAGGACAAGGGAAATCTCCCGGTCCACGCTGTATATGATTTCCCGTTCAGAATGTCGGTATTTCAAAACTTCAAACATCTGGTCTGCGATCATATGGGTTTTGAAGTTTTGAATTTTGGCATTCTGAAGGGGACCCATATATATATATATATATATGTATATATATATATATATATATATATATATATATATATATATAAATAAAGTTAAAAAGAACACACCAAGACAAATATTCCATAAAAAACGTGAACTCCTAGTACTGCAAAATCACACTGAAGGAGCAAAAGCCAATGTAAAATCAAAGATTCTTTATTGAAGGTAAGCGCTTTCGCAACCAGTCCTGGTTGCTTCCTCAGACCAAAAATTACAGAAAAAGAACCATCATTCCATCTTTAAATACTATATCATATGGTTATAACCAATTAAATAATTATAACCAATTAAATAAATAAAAGGGCAAGTACATATAAATTAATTCAAGCAATATATATATATATATATATATATATATAAAACAACATGTAATACAACATAAAATACTCATTTAAAAAAAAAAAATATATATATATATATATATATATATATATATATATATATATATATATAAAACAACATGTAATATAACATAAAATACTCATTTAAAAACAGAGAAATACATTAATAATATTAAAATAAACTGACTGTAATATAATGTAATATGATATAATATATCACAATTGGCATATATTGGGCACTGATGAGATGGTTAGTGCAATAGTAGGGGACAAACCTAATTTTGTTTATAAAAATAGGAAATCATTGAAACAGATGCTCTGTTATACAGATGGGCTAGTACATAGATCTATCATGAATTATGGGACAAGAAAATGTAATACTTGTTTGTTCTGTTGATATATATAGACAGATAATGTGTTTGTCAATCCATCGAGTGAGAAACCTTTTAATTTTAAGGCCTCAGGTAATTGTGAAAGTATAAATGTGATATACCTAGATGACTCTGCATGCTGTAGTGTGTTTTATGTCAGTAAGACCAATATACGGCTGAGGGAGAGAATTCGTGACCATCTCTACTGCTTTAGGAGACAATAGGAACATAGTGCACTGGCCAAACACATGCTACAACAAGGGGAACATCACTATTTCTTTTTTTCGATTATTGACGCTGTTACTGAGACTATGAGATTAGGTGACTTAAACAATAGGACTGAACAAAGGGAGTTGAGATGGATTTGTATGTTAGCAGCCTATAAATTATCTAGGCTGAATTGATTATGTATCCCTGAAACCTGTTTTGAAAGTTAGGAAGATTAGGAAGAAAGCTGTTTGATATTTAATGAAAGTTGTAGACTAGGTTATATCAATAATTTTATTTAGATGTTTTTATATATATAGTAAGTTATTCACACATATAGTTGATTAGTATTATTAATGTATTTCTCTCTGTTTTTAAATGAGTATTTTATATTATATTATATGTTTTATATATATATATATATATATATATATATATATATTGTTTGAATGAATTTATATGTACTTGCTCTTTTATTTAATTGGTTATAATTATTTAATTGGTAATAACCATGTGATATAGTATTTAAAGATGGAATGATGGTTCTTTTTCTGCAATTTTTGGTCTGAGGAAGCCATCTATAAAACTTATGACTATACTCCTAAAGCTGAGTGTATCCTGTCACTATGACCTTATAAATATATGGGGACATTCATCCCAACCCTGCCCCACCCACACCCAACAACCGTCACCTACCACAACCCCCACATTCAACCTACCTCTTTCTACTCCCACAAGTTCCCTCCTAGCATTTCACCTAAATATTATAAGCATTAACAATAAAATTCCCAACCTACACGCCCTCCTTGCAACCCACTCCACAGACATTATGTGTCTTACAGAAAACTGGCTAAAACCAAATACTACTGATAATGAGGTACTACCTCCAGGCTATAATATTAACCGGTTAGACCGTACTATCTAGTACTACTGATAATGAGGTATTACCTCCAGGCTATAATATTAACCAGTTAGACCATACTATCTAGTACTACTGATAATGAGGAATTACCTCCAGGCTAGAATATTAACCGGTTAGACCGTACTATCTAGTACTACTGATAATGAGATACTACCTCCAGGCTATAATATTCACGGGTTAGACCGTACTAACCTAGTAGTACTGATAAGATACTGCCTCCTGGATATAATATTCACTGGTTAGACCATACTAACCTAGTACTACTGATAATGAGATACTACCTCCAGGACATAATATTCACCGGTTAGACCGTACTAACCTAGTACTACTGATAATGAGATACTGCCTCCAGGCTATAATATTCACCGGTTAGACCGTACTAACCTAGTACTACTGATAATGAGATACTACCTCCAGGCTATAATATTCACCGGTTAGAACGTACTAACCTAGTACTACTGATAATGAGATACTACCTCCAGGATATAATATTCACCGGTTAGACCGTACTAACCTAGTACTACTGATAATGAGATACTGCCTCCAGGATATAATATTCACTGGTTAGACCATACTAACCTAGTACTACTGATAATGAGATACTACCTCCAGGCTATAATATTCACCGGTTAGACCGTACTAACCTAGTACTACTGATAATGAGATACTTCCTCCAGGATATAATATTCACCGGTTAGACCGTACTAACCTAGTACTACTGATAATGAGATACTACCTCCAGGCTATAATATTCACCGGTTAGACCGTACTAACCTAGTACTACTGATAATGAGATACTGCCTCCAGGACATAATATTCACCGGTTAGACCGTACTAACCTAGTACTACTGATAATGAGATACTGCCTCCAGGCTATAATATTCACCGGTTAGACCGTACTAACCTAGTACTACTGATAATGAGATACTTCCTCCAGGATATAATATTCACCGGTTAGACCGTACTAACCTAGTACTACTGATAATGAGATACTACCTCCAGGCTATAATATTCACCGGTTAGACCGTACTAACCTAGTACTACTGATAATGAGATACTGCCTCCAGGACATAATATTCACCGGTTAGACCGTACTAACCTAGTACTACTGATAATGAGATACTGCCTCCAGGCTATAATATTCACCGGTTAGACCGTACTAACCTAGTACTACTGATAATGAGATACTACCTCCAGGCTATAATATTCACCGGTTAGAACGTACTAACCTAGTACTACTGATAATGAGATACTACCTCCAGATTATAATATTCACCGGTTAGACCGTACTAACCTAGTACTACTGATAATGAGATACTGCCTCCTGGATATAATATTCACTGGTTAGACCATACTAACCTAGTACTACTGATAATGAGATACTACCTCCAGGCTATAATATTCACCGGTTAGACCGCACTAACCTAGTACTACTGATAATGAGATACTACCTCCAGGATATAATATTCACCGGTTAGACCGTACTAACCTAGTACTACTGATAATGAGATACTGCCTCCTGGATATAATATTCACTGGTTAGACCATACTAACCTAGTACTACTGATAATGAGATACTACCTCCAGGCTATAATATTCACCGGTTAGACCGTACTAACCTAGTACTACTGATAATGAGATACTACCTCCAGGCAATAATATTCACCGGTTAGACCATACTAACCTAGTACTACTGATAATGAGAAACTTCCTCCAGGATATAATATTCACCGGTTAGACCGTACTAACCCAGTACTACTGATAATGAGATACTGCCTCCTGGCTATAATATTCACCGGTTAGACCGTACTAACCTAGTACTACTGATAATGAGATACTATTTATTTATTTTATTTATTTATTTATTTTATATTTGTTGACCGGGCTAGTCTAGCTGGATACATATCCTTTTTCAGTAGAGGCCCGGGGAGAAAAGCTCCAATTATGATAAGATTACTACATACAATAGTTAGAATAAACAAAACAAGCTAAAAAATACATTTTGAAGCACAAAATGGTTGTAAGGAGAGTACAAGCAAATTGAGTGAATCAAAGTTACAAAGTCTTGGTATAGGTTTAACCAGCAATTAAGCAATGAGTTATAAGGTACAATCAGCACAAGTTCATACAATTTTTGACAAGAAAAGCAAATTTGCATGAAAAGCAAATTGACATTCACTTAGTCAAAGAGGGAGAAGAGAAGTAGGCTGGAAGATATAAATAGAGAAGAGTTAGCTTGTAATAGTTAGAACTGTGGCTGGGCAGTAGCCCAGGAGGTAGGGGAAAAAGGGGCAGAGAAAGGAGAATAAGAATATTTAGTCAGGCATTGAGCAGGGACATAGCCAATGTATTTCTAGGTGATCTTTGAGGTGTTTCTTAAAGAGTGGAGTAGATGAAAGAGAGGTCAGTGTTATAGGAAGGTTGTTCCAGATTTTGCCCACCACATTGGTAAAGAGTGAGTCCCCAGCTTTGTTATTAGATTTAATGTTGGCAATTAGTAACTTGCTAGCTGAGCGTAGCATTGTAAGATTTTATATGGGGAGATCAGGTTAGAGAGGATAGGAGTGTTAGTAGGGTGGTACAGAATTTTTTGTGTGATTACAAGTTGATTATATTGTAGTTGGTTATGTAGTTCTAACCATTTAAGTTGTTTGAGGTTGAGACAGTGGTGGGTTCTATAGGAGAGCCAGTAGCAAATCTAACTATATTATTATAGCTAGATTCAAGCTTGGTAAGGTTGTGCTTAGATAGATTGGTATAAATGGCAGAAGCATAGAATAGGGTAGAAGTAAGATGAGCCTGGGCAGTGGAAGTTCTAGCAAGTTGTGTAAGGAAGGGTTTGATTCTATACAGAGAGCCTAGTTTTCTATTGATAGTTTGAATAGTATTATTGATCTGGGCATCAAAGCTGAGGTTGTGAACAATGGTAATACCCAGTAGGCGTGCAGTAGGATCAGGGAGATACAAGTTCCATTATAGGAGTTAATAGTGAAGTGGATCTGTGGTGATTTTTGAGTGGGGTGAAGAGTAATAGTTTGGTTTTCTTGGGGTTGAGGAGGAGACAATGATCAGTGAACCATTTTTCTACAGAATTAAATACCATTTGAGTAAGGGTTTGGAGAGGATGAGGACTTGGCAGTACAGATTAGAGTAGAGTCATCATCGTATTGTATGCAAGTTGCTTGTGGTACTGTAGTTTAGAGATTGTTAATAAAGATAGAAAAAAGAAGAGGGCCTAGGATAGAGCCTTGAGGGACTCCAATGTTCACAGGGAGGGGTGTGGAAAGATTGTTGTCCCAAAGAACTGCTTGATGTCTGTTATCTAGATAGGATTTAAACCAAAGAATAGCTTGAGGGTCAAGAGATTGGGCTTTTAGAGTACTGATAAGTATGCTATGGTTGACCATATCAAAAGCTTTTGATAGGTCTATAAACAGAGCAGATGAAAGAGAGTTGTTGCTTCGATTTCTGTTAATACAGTCTGTAAAGCTTAGTAGGGCAGTAGTGGTGCTATGAAAGGGTCTAAAGCCATGCTGACAGTTAGCAAGTAAGTTGTTATGGAGTAGGTGTTGAAGTAGTTGATGGTGGATACATCTTTCCATTATTTTGGCTAGTGGAGAGAGTAGAGCAATTGGACGGTAGTTGGAGATGTCAGTGGATTTACCTCCTTTATGCAAAGGGATTATATGGGATACTTTCCATATGGAAGGGATGGTACCTTCTGTGATAGTTCTGTTTATAAGGATGGATATTGGATAAGCTAAGGGTTTGGCAGCTACTTGAAGGTATTCTGCTGGGAGGTTATCTGCAGAGGGAGTACAAGGTTTGAGTTTCTGAAGGAGTTTACAGATAAAGGAAGTTGGAACTGGTTGTAACTGTAAGAGGGAATGGAACTGTTTGTATTCTGTAAAGGAGAGGGGTAGTGGGTGTTAGTGTTTTTGTTAAAGTTTGAATAGCTTCAGTGAAGTAGTTGTTAAAGGTATTGGCTATTTGCAAAGGACTATCATGGGGAATAGAGTTTGGGGCTGGGGTCCTAGCCTGCCCTGGTTTGAGAAGTTTATTAATGCCTGACCAAAACTTTTGAGGGTTGTTAGAGTGTGATTGTTGAAGTTTGGAATAATATTTTTTTTTGTCTAACAAAATGTCTTTTTGGTAGCGTTTCTTAATTGCTTAAAGTATAAGTGGTCAGCAGTGTTCTTTGAGGCTCTCCATTTGGCCCATACTTTGTTCCGTAGGAGCATTTTCTCTCTGGTTAGTTTTGTGAGCCAGGGGGCTATTTTAGTCCTTACATGGGAAGAGTGGATAGGTGCATGACTATTTAGGATTTGAAGGAATGAAGTGTTAAAAAAAGAGACGGCTTCGTCCAGTTTGAGTTGCTTTAGAGGTGACCAATTAATGGCTTTTAGTTCATTTTGAAAGTTTTCTGCTTGGAAGAATTTTTTTGAACGAAAGGTGACCATGTTGTAATTATTAGAGCTGGGTTTCTTTTGTTTTATTATGAAGGTTAGTACATGATCACTAATGTCGTCTGGGAGAGTTCCAACTTTATAAGTATCTGGATGACTGTTTATAAGGATCCAATCAAGAATAGTTTCCTTTTGCTAGGTTTATGGAATCTTGTGGGAGAGTTTATTATTTGAGAGAAGCCAAATAAGTTTATGTGGGTGTTTGGATTAGGTGAGTTACATGTGGTCCAATCTATGTTAAAATCACCAAGTACTATAGTTTCCTGAGGTAGGAGACGTTAAGCTGCTAAGAATGTTTTCGAGTGGTAATATTATTACCTGGAGGGATGTAGGAGCAGATTATATAGATAGATTTAGCACTATTAATTTGAAGTTTGACAGTAAGGGTTTCAGCATTGGTATTTGGGGGTAATAACACATCAATGGGAGTAACAAGAAGTTCAGATTTATGCAAGATGGCTACACCTCCACCTTTTTTGGATATACGGTCGGATCTTAGGATGTTGTATCCAGGTGGGGTTATTTCTAGGTCATGAGTAGTGGGTTTTAACCAGGTTTCAGTTAGGCAAAGGATATCAAATGCATGAGCTTGTAAAAGAGCATGCAGTTGGCTAATTTTGTTATTAATGCTACGGATATTGAGTTGAGCTATTCTGAGTGAGTTTCCTGATATTATAGAGGAGGAAGCATTGTTGAATGATTGTTTCTGTAGATTGTCATGTTGTAGTATTGGACCAGGATTAGGATGAATGTTTCCACCTATTAGAAGGTTTAAAGAATGTGTCAATGCAGTTTTATGACTTTATAGTGCTTGGGTAGACTTATGTTGGGGAAGTAAGTAATGTGGGTATATCTGTGAAACCTAGGCAGTAGGTAGGCTGAAGTAAAGGTAATGTTGCTATGAGAGAGAGAGTCGGGGTGTGTAGTTGGTGTAGTTTGCTGTTGAGAGGATACTTTAAAGAACATAGAGTAGTGTTCATAGTAGGTAAGGGTATAACTTAAGTTAAGGAATATTAATGAAGAAGATATGAGTAGAGAATATTTGAGGCTAGGTGTATGTACATAGGCCATATTGTAGTAGTATGGTAGAAAGGTTAAGTAAGTTATAAGGCAGGTAAAGTGACAAATTATGTGGTGAAGTAAGATATATAGTAAGATAAGATAGTTAGAGGAGGTTAGGGGGAGAGTAGGTATAAAGTAGTAGTGTACAGATGATAGAAGAGGGGGATAAGGGGTGGAGTTGATATGTTCAAGTGTTAGGTGATAGGTTCAGAGGATAGTGGGTGTGGCTGGATAGGTATAAGTTTAACAGCACTGGGGGTGGGTGGGAATTGGGGTAGGGTAGGGGCCGGAGTGAGCCGCAGGGCGAACGGAGCGGTCACAGCAAGTGGAGAAGGAGACAATCAGTAAGCAGTAACAACCCAGAGAGAGAAGGTGGAGCAGGTAAGAAGGTTTCAGTAGAGCAGGTAAGAAGGAAGACTAAGGGTAATTAGGAGGGTAGAGTGAGGAAGTTACTAGTCTGCAGAGGGTAGGGGTTGAGAAGAGTGCAGAGAAGGAGCAGGAAGAGGTAGATTAGGAGAATAGCTAGGCAGTAGGGCAAGGGGAAGAGAAAAGAAGGAAAAAAGGAGCCGAAGCTAGTAGATTGAAAAGAGAGGGAGGGGTCTAGGCTAGGTTAGACTGCCACCTGGCTATAATATTAACCTGTTAGACCATACTAACCTAGTACTACTGACAATGAGATTACCTCCAGGACATATTCACCGGTTAGACTGCCCTAACCTAGTACTACTGATAATGAGATATTACCTCCAGGACATAATATTCACCGGTTAGACCGTACTAACCTAGTACTACTGATAATGAGATACTGCCTCCTGGCTATAATATTCACCGGTTAGACCATACTAACCTAGTACTACTGATAATGAGATACTACCTCCAGGATATAATATTCACCGGTTAGACCGTACTAACCTAGTACTACTGATAATGAGATACTGCCTCCTGGATATAATATTCACTGGTTAGACCATACTAACCTAGTACTACTGATAATGAGATACTACCTCCAGGCTATAATATTCACCGGTTAGACCGTACTAACCTAGTACTACTGATAATGAGATACTGCCTCCAGGACATAATATTCACGGGTTAGACCGTACTAACCTAGTACTACTGATAATGAGATACTGCCTCCAGGCTATAATATTCACCGGTTAGACCATACTAACCTAGTACTACTGATAATGAGATACTACCTCCAGGCTATAATATTCACCGGTTAGACCGTACTAACCTAGTACTACTGATAATGAGATACTGCCTCCTGGATATAATATTCACTGGTTAGACCATACTAACCTAGTACTACTGATAATGAGATACTACCTCCAGGCTATAATATTCACCGGTTAGACCGTACTAACCTAGTACTACTGATAATGAGATACTGCCTCCAGGACATAATATTCACCGGTTAGACCGTACTAACCTAGTACTACTGATAATGAGATACTGCCTCCAGGCTATAATATTCACCGGTTAGACCATACTAACCTAGTACTACTGATAATGAGATACTACCTCCAGGCTATAATATTCACCGGTTAGAACGTACTAACCTAGTACTACTGATAATGAGATACTACCTCCAGGATATAATATTCACCGGTTAGACCGTACTAACCTAGTACTACTGATAATGAGATACTGCCTCCTGGATATAATATTCACTGGTTAGACCATACTAACCTAGTACTACTGATAATGAGATACTACCTCCAGGCTATAATATTCACCGGTTAGACCGTACTAACCTAGTACTACTGATAATGAGATACTGCCTCCAGGACATAATATTCACCGGTTAGACCGTACTAACCTAGTACTACTGATAATGAGATACTGCCTCCAGGCTATAATATTCACCGGTTAGACCATACTAACCTAGTACTACTGATAATGAGATACTACGGTTAGACCATACTAACCTAGTACTACTGATAATGAGATACTACCTCCAGGCTATAATATTCACCGGTTAGAGCGTAGTAACCTAGTACTACTGATAATGAGATACTACCTCCAGGATATAATATTCACCGGTTAGACCGTACTAACCTAGTACTACTGATAATGAGATACTGCCTCCTGGATATAATATTCACTGGTTAGACCATACTAACCTAGTACTACTGATAATGAGATACTACCTCCAGGCTATAATATTCACCGGTTAGACCGTACTAACCTAGTACTACTGATAATGAGATACTACCTCCAGGATATAATATTCACCGGTTAGACCGTACTAACCTAGTACTACTGATAATGAGATACTGCCTCCTGGATATAATATTCACTGGTTAGACCATACTAACCTAGTACTACTGATAATGAGATACTACCTCCAGGCTATAATATTCACCGGTTAGACCGTACTAACCTAGTACTACTGATAATGAGATACTACCTCCAGGCAATAATATTCACCGGTTAGACCATACTAACCTAGTACTACTGATAATGAGAAACTTCCTCCAGGATATAATATTCACCGGTTAGACCGTACTAACCCAGTACTACTGATAATGAGATACTGCCTCCTGGCTATAATATTCACCGGTTAGACCGTACTAACCTAGTACTACTGATAATGAGATACTACCTCCAGGCTATAATATTAACCTGTTAGACCATACTAACCTAGTACTACTGACAATGAGATTACCTCCAGGACATATTCACCGGTTAGACTGCACTAACCTAGTACTACTGATAATGAGATATTACCTCCAGGACATAATATTCACCGGTTAGACCGTACTAACCTAGTACTACTGATAATGAGATACTGCCTCCTGGCTATAATATTCACCGGTTAGACCATACTAACCTAGTACTACTGATAATGAGATACTGCCTCCAGGCTATAATATTCACCGGTTAGACCATACTAACCTAGTAATGCTGATAATGAGATACTACCGCCAGACTATAATATTCACCGGTTGGACCGCACTACAAGGAAAGGAGGTGGGATAGCAGTCCTTTACAAAAGTACTCTAACTGTTAATAGAGAAACCATTCAACCACCCCAATTCAAAAATGCAGAACTCCTCATAACCAAATTACAGATTAAACATAACAAATGCTTGAACATCATCTGTGCATACATTCCGCCAGGCAGCAACATAAATAACCTAGAGGATATCCTGTACTGGTTATCCACTACCTATTCCCAAGAAACCATAGTTCTTGGTGACTTCAGTATCGACTGGCACCCCAAAACTCCCCTTCATGCCTATAAACTTATCTGGGTTTAAACAAACCATAACCTCCTCCACTAGGATAAACAAACCTACCAACAGGGAAAGTATCCTAGACTGGATCCTAGTCAATAACCAACCAAAACTGTACACAGCTGAGACTCTCCCTGATTACCTCAGCGACCATATACTAACCTACATCATAAAACATAAGGCAGGAAACCCACACCAGACCAAATCTAAAACACTTAGACACAGGAAAAACTTTGACGCTGCTATTTTCCTAAATGAACTAAAAGTAGTTGACTGGTCAAAATTAAAAAATCTACCATTAGAAGAGGCTATAGCTCACTTTAACAATGTATTCCTACGTATCCTTGATTCCCATGCTCCAACACATACAGTAAAATCTAGATCAAATGCAGCAACATGGCTCACAAAAGATACCAAATCAAAAATAGAAACAGAGGCCTGGGCCAGCTGGAGATCAACTAAAGCCCCACTTGACCATTTTAATTATTGTCAACTCAGGAATGAAACAAAAAAATCTATTCTACTAGATAAAAAAAGCTTCTACCAATATCTCCTACAAAAACATCAAAACAACCCTCAAAAGTTCTGGGCAGGCTTAAATCAACTTCTTCATCGATGTCATTCTACCACCCCAACCATGGCTACCACACCCATAGTTCCTCAGAGACCATATCTGGCACTTTAACTTTTTCACTGAAACAATCCAATCCCTAACAAATCAACTAACCTCCACAGACTTAAAAACTCCTCCTCTAATCCACCCACTAATCACCCCCAATTTGCTTCCAAACCATACCCACTAGTTTTATCAAAACACTTATAAAAAAACTAAAATCCATGACCTGCTCTGTTGACCTCCGTCCTGCTGAGTACCTACAAATAGCTACAAATGCCATTGCATATCCCATATTTATCCTCATCAACAGGACCATATCTGAAAGCGCTATCCTCTTCCTCTGGAAAATATAACACATCATTCTGCACCATAAAGGTGGAAGTTTTACAGAAATATTCAACTATAGACCCATTGCCACCAGCCAAAATTATGGAAAATGTGTACACAAGCAACTAATGCAATACCTTACAGTGAATAACTTACTATCCAACTCCCAGCATGGATTCAGGCCACACCACAGCACCACGTCGGACCTTCTTTCCTTTACTAATGCCATAAACCAAAACATGAATGACAATAGGCTATCCTCTGCCCTCTTTCCTGACCTGTCGAAAGACTTTGACATGGTCAACCAAGAAATTCTCATTCTTTCTCTAATGTTCAATTTCCTTCAAGTATGCAATCCAGTGGTTCCAGTCCTACCTGGATAGTAGGCAACAGGCAGTATTATGGCAGGGCAAACTGTCCAGCCAGCTCTCACACTTGGTGTCCTTCAAGGCTCCATACTAGGTTCACTACTCTTCTATATTTTCATCAATAACCTTCACACTGCTATCCCCAAAGCTACCTATATTCAATATGCAGATGATTCCACTCTGATCTACTCAGCCACCTCTCCATCGGAACTGCAAATCTTAACCCAAAATATGTTTAACACTATTGAGAACTGGCTCACCAACCAACACCTACTGCTGAATCCGAATAAAACTAAACTTCTACTCTTCACCCCCACTAGTAAATCAGCCACACTCTCATTCTCTGTCACATCTAACAAAGGTACCACTATCTCCCCAGATACCCACACCAAGCTTCTAGGGGTTATTGTTTGACCTACAGGTCAACAAAACCATACAGACCATTAATAAGAAGCTTGGATCACTGTATAGAAACAAGACCTTTTTAACCCCACTGGCTAGAATTGCAATCGCCCGGTCACACCTACTCACTACTCATATATGCCTCGCCTGTACTCTCAAACATCAACAAATCTGAACTAGGTAAGCTGTCACATAGCTACAACCATATTGCCTGATTCGCCGCTGGATCCACCTATAGAACCCACCACTGCCAGTACCTGAAACAACTAGAGTGGCTCGAACTGCCCAGCTTAATTCAATTCAATCTCTTAATACCGCACAAAATTATATACCAACCTGAGAATACCCCCTCATTTATAGATATTCTTAAACCATATAGCAACTTGAGATCCCTTTGATCAGCCAACAAATTACTGGTCCAAACCCACAAACCTAATAACTCTGCAGGAGAATCCCTGTTTGCCAACTTTGTTGACAAAAACTGGAATTCGTTGCCAAACTACCCTTCAATCCTCCATAAGTGTCTTCCAAAAACACCTCAAAGAGTATTTCAGAGTGAACTGGCTTTGCCCATGTACCAACCCTGATTAAGTTATAAATTAAAAGCATAATCTGCAAATATCGTAACATGTAATTACTTAACCAAGCTGGTGTTTCCAATCTAATGTCTCTTGCTTTTAATTGTGTCTGACCATGAGAATTGTGAGTCCCTATTTGGGAACATTACTAAACCATTGTACAAAACACTTTTGTCTTATATTTTCTAATGTTATCTAACTTGCTGTGTAATGTATGTAACTTTGTGCACTGGAGCTTTTCTCCCCGGGCCTCCGCTGAAAATGGACATGTATCCAGTTGGACTCTCCTGGTAAACAAATGTAAAATAAATAAATGTGCATATATACCTACATATCTGCATAAATTTAAATATAGATATCGATACATATGGGCAAATGTGTGTCTGCATATCTATACCTATACCTGTCTTTAGATATTATATATCTGCTTTATTAATATATTTGACATTTGTTAACCGTGATGGTCCAACTAAGCCAGAGGCTCATTTTCAGTGCGGAAACAAGGAGAAATGCTCTAGTTAATTTACAAAACATAAATTCACAATACATTAGAAAGCTCTACTCCATTTCTGAACAGCAGTTTGAGTGAAAAATAGTGCAACAAGGAAACCACAGAAACCAAAAAAAAAAAAGTTCAGCAAAGAAAATTGCAGTTGAAGAAAAGTGTCATCTTTGACTGAGTACAGTATGTAGTTACCAAACTCGGACAAAGACAGTACAAGACAAAGGTGGAAAGCAGTCAATGACCTCTATGTTTATCAGTAACAATAGAACAGAATACATATAATCCAAAATAAACATACAAAAATCATAATGTTAATAAATGGTATGGATGGTGTAGAAGCAGTAGTCTTGTATAGGATGGAGTGGGTGATTTCTAGTTGTGCTATAAGAAGTTGGAGTGGGAATTCTGGCCATTGCATTTGGTTTAATGCAATGCAATGGTGAGATGTGTAGGGTTGGTTTGCTGCAAATCTGGTGGTTTTATTGTACGTGTGTTCTACTTGTGAGATTACTGGGTATTGTATGTTTGTGAGGATGGAAGCACTATAAGAAAAGCCTTGAAGTAGGAAAGCTATGCGTAGGCATACTTTAGCTACATGAGTAAGTTATTGGTTGTTTTGATACAGTAATCCTAATCATTGATGCCTTTTTCATACACTGATGAATATGCTGGTCAATTTTAACTTGATCATCTACTATGGTGCCGAGGAGCTTTGTATGTGGGTCAACTTTGATGATAGTGTTATGGAGCAGATGTAAAAGTACATACATGCAGCCTGACTGTGAATTAGGAATGAAGACTAATAGTTTAGTTTTCTTAGGGTTTAGAATTAGTTTGTTCTCATTTCTGCCTTTTTCAACCATGTTACATGTGATTTGTGTAAGAGAAAGGAGAAAAGACCTGTTGTTAGAGGAGGTGATGAAAGGCTGAGTCATATGCGTATTGTATAACATTCGAGTGGTTACAGGCATAGTGGAGATTTTTGGTGAAGATTATCAATAGAATATAGCCTAGGATAGAACCCTGGTGGACCCCTGTTGTTACAGGCAAGAATATAGAGCTGAAATTGAGCCTTTGGACAAATTGGATCCTATTTGAAAGGTAGCTGGAGAAACACTGCACGGTAGCATGAGAGAGGTTAAGTTCAGTAAGTGATGTGAGTACTGTGGAGTGAGACAGTACTGAATGCTTTCGACAGGTAAAGGAAGAGACAGGAAACCAGTTGATTATTATCTCTGGCCTTAGAAATTCTGTAGGTAAAAGTTGAGTGCTGTAGCAGTGCTGTGGTTTAGCCGCAAACCGTGTTGTGTAGAAGTTTAAAGGTTACCCTGTAGTAGGTATTTAAGGAGTTGCAAGTGGATGCATTTTTTAAAAATTTTAGAAAGAGGTCATAGGACGGCTATAGGTCAAAAGTCATAAGAGTCTGTGGCATTACCTTTGTGCAGTGGTATACCTGAATAAATATACAGATATATACACACACACACATATATATTTAGGCTTCAACACTCATTTCCCTAAAAAGCACCAATAATAGGTAAAAGGACCAGAAAAAAAGGCAAAATAATGGACATTATGAAAAAGTCAAAACAGATTCAATTGTATGGAAAAAACAATTCAATTAAATGCAAAAAGATGAACATGACAAACTGAGCAAGCAGAGAAATGGCTCAATATATGTGCACTTGTACTATTGTAGAAAATAATAAAAAACAAATTCACACACAATCAACAGAGCAAATATGAGAAAAATGAATAAATTTACCAGCGGAAATTGATTTATCTGTGCTATGAAGATTAGAAGTAAGATGCCACAAGGAGGTAAATACAGGAAAGCTTAAGTCCAACAGCAGCAACGTGGGAACACAAAGCTTAAGCACAGTTGTGATTAGGATCCAAAACACCATTGGAACCGAAGATATACAGGATGCCTCAAAGCTATCTGATACTGTGGGTGGGATTTGGAATGATGCAATCAAATGGGTGTTCCTTTGCTTTGATTTAGAGTAGACCCAAATTTTAAACTCTGGGATTGTCCCTTTAAGCTTTGTAGAAAGATTCGGCTTAGAAACTATTTTTCTAAACGGTCAAGTCCTGAAAGTAATGGCAATGAACAACTTACAAGAAAAAGTTATGAAACAGCTGTAGACACTTTTTCGGACTTGAACTTATCAAATTTGATTGTGTATTTGTCTAATGGTATTGTAAAATTAAGAATACCGGGTTTGAAAAACTAAGTTGCCTTTTGTCTCCTAAAGATAATTTTACCCCATCATACTTAAGCGGTAGTGCAGCGGTAGCGTTGTTGCCTCACAGCAAGAGGTTCTCCTGTTCTGTTCTCGGCTGGAGTGTGGGGAGTGCCTTCTTTGTGGAGTCTGCATGTCCTCCCCGTGGTTGGGTGGGCATTCGAAAGATGTGTAAATGGGCGTGCCTTCATTGAAGGTTGAACGTCGAGCTGGCACCTTCATGAAAATCTACTGCCAATCATTAGTGGACTGGAGTTCCGCTGTGGCGACCCCTAACCGGGAAAAGCTGAAAAGACAAATGGCAACATACTTAGGTAAACAGACAAACATATTCCATGAGAAATTTAATAGCATTTATTTTATTTTACAAAATAAATTCAACAAGCAAGCAGACACAGATTCCACGTGAAGACATAGTTTTATTTATTTGACTGTTTCATAACTATCATATATAGGCATAGATATTTCTGATATAAATCTGATATAATGTGCCAAGTTTAAAGTGAAACAATGTCAATTGCAAGTGAAATCTGTTATGACACTTTGTTGCAGAGAGACAATTTGCTGAAGCATGACAATGAAGGATCTATAATATGCACAGTTTAAGGAACACCACTGCACATGAAATTAACAAAATAAATAAAAATGGAGAGCTCCTTCTATACTGAACATAGCCACCCTATTAAACAGCTTATTTATACTTATACTTTTTACATATGTACATACATACAAATATTTCAGGCATGAGCAATAACACCCTTCTTGCCTGCAAAGATGTAGTTATATTTTTTCAACTGTCATCTTTCTTGAATTGCACTTCTGCATTTAGCCCAACTGTTTGACACTCCTTCTGAAAGTGTTGTGATGCCCGTGCCCTGGCCCAGCAATCAAGGAGCCTCAATCCTCACCACTAACACCAGAGAGGGTGTCTCATACATGAGGAAAGGATAACAAATACACACAGTAAAGTGCAATTTCCCTTAAGAGCACACAGAGATCACACTCAGTCTGGGGCTGGTCACTCCCTTGCTCCCCAGGTCCCCAATAAGACTCCCCACTGGCACAGCTATAGGGTCCAGATCTCAGCCTAGCTGAGCAAGCTAAAATCTCAAGCACCCTCTCTGTCCAACCAGTGCTTCGTGTCCCTGCCCAAGTAGCTGACATGCACACTTTGAGATAAGTTTATACAACTACACAGACACTCCTGGGGAAGGCTGGCACAGGTTCTCCAGCTGTGCCCCTTTTACCCATGCTATAAGGTAGTACCCTGCCACCACACAGCTTTTATCAGCTACCCAAAGGCCCTTAAAAGGGTGTCTAATTATTACTGTGCAATATTATTATCCAATTGGTAGATATGATTGAACAGTCAAAGCTTATTTGGAGTGACCTGGACAATAAACTCTATAAATATGCAATGCACTCTAGATCTTAAACTATCTCTACACAAAACCAGCCACAGTTAAAAGGTTTTAAAATATTATATAATAAATAATTAAAATGACAAGAAAATAATTTCTACTACACAGTCAGTGCTAGTCAAAAGTTCAGAGATCACACAGAAATACTTAAAATAAATCAGTAGTACAGTTCTGACATCACAGAAAAACACAGTCTAATATTTCTAGCTTCTAGCTATCTACAAGAAAACACACTTCTAAACTACCTTACTTACATAGAGCAACAGGCAGTGCTGTGAGTTGGATAGTTGGACAAAAAATGCTTCATAATCTCTGGTTCTCACTGTTTACATTACATCATGTTTTACACTTTCCTGGTGTTCCCAGGCTACACATTAACTACATTTATATTCTTAACATCTCCCTTTTGTTGTCTTGCAGCTGGTCAGGAACAGAGCAATAAAAATACATTTGAATGTTTAAATCTGGCAATTTAACTCTTGGTTATAACAACAGAAAGAATTTCTTCATCTAGACTTTTCGCACCACTGATTCAAAGGATCACCACATGCTTTTACTGGGTCAGTCGAGAGCACTTTTGCCACATTTTTGTAACAGCATTTCTTTACATTTAAGACAACAAGCCTGTAGTTTACATTCATATTTACAAATGATAGAATTAAGTATAAAATTCTACCTGGCTAGCCTGGCAGCCTTCACCCTTCTCTATCAGACTTCACAAGCGGCATAATTCTTTATTTTATTTACAGTTTTCTGTTTGTGTCTTGCACCATGGAGCTCAGGTTGTGACTCAGCAGAAGGGTCTGTCAGCCTCCCACTTACATGATTATCAAGCTGCAATTAAGTACACAAACACAAACATTTGAATAAAGAAATAAGGGGAAAATAAATGATTTCAAACAGAGGTTAGGTTTAGTTCATGGTACTTTGGAGAGTACAGCACACATCTATTTATTTTCATTACATATTGAAATAAACAATTATATGTTTGTTTACAGGTACCTTGTTATGTGTGTATATAGTTGGTACTCTTACAGGACATAGTAATCTAAGTACGGGGTATTCAGAAAGGAAAATAGCACAGTATGTAAAGCTTAACTATGCAGTCAGTATTGACATGCAGGTCATCTGCAATTCAGAGATATCTGTAATCACAATCATGGCAGTATGAAAACGAGCGTGGTCAGTAGTACATATTAATTCCCTTATAATGGCATTTAAATAAAATGGCTTCCAGAAATACATTCATCAATAAACAGATGCTATTATTTGCATATATATTCTATATGCAGCATGTACATTTGTAAGATACCTGGTTATTTTATTTAGTTTGATAAGTTCTTAGGTATTTACTAGGCCTACAGTTCAAAAGATCATTGATAAGCGTAGACAGCTAAGACTAAGCACTGTTGAGTGAGTTAAGCTCCATGGTCAAGAAACACCATGCTATATATCCCAAAGAGGATTTATGATTTCCTGGCTAAGCAATCTGTTATTATATTACTGATGACATATGTTTTGGAGTTTGTCCCATAAGGCTCACACCATCTCCCCACAGCTTTGTGCAGCCAGTTGATAGCTTGCCATGTGTAATGCTGCCTTCATCTTATTTCAATCAGGCTCTAACAGTAGAAGGGTGTGTGCCTTCTATTGTTTTACTGCTATGAGCCGTACAACTGGACAAACTTGTATCTTTCTAGTGTCTCTAAACTGCTGTAGTACCCTTTTGTAAGCCACCAAATTACCTGTACATTATTCTCATATATCCACAGGCTTTGTCCTTGCTCTAACCCAGACCGATACCTCTATGCCCCCCGTTGTACTCCATATAATTCTCTACTCTACTGTTCTATGCTCCCTACCTTACTAACAACTAAAGTAACCTAACGAGATTTTTCCTTCTAGTATAAAAAAAAAAGAAAAAAAGCGTAACTCCTTTTTTGATTCTCTCATATGTTGCCTTTTCTCAGATTTTAATCTAATCTTAGACCTACTATTAGACTCTGTGCAAATTTATCCTCATGTACAATCGAAACAATGTATAGCATTCTCATGTTACTATTGTATATATTCTATGTTTTGTTACTACCTATGCTTGGAGCTTTTCTCCCTGGGTCTCTACTGAAAATGGACATATATTCAGTTAGACTAGTCCAGTCAACAAATGTAAAATAAAATAAAATAAATAAATACTGTGAATGAATTTGTACCCACAGTGTTACTGGTGCTGTTTCCAGTGACACTTTCTTGAATTGAGCCCACTGTGAAAATAGCATATTACAATGCCCAATTTTTCTTCACCTCACCCTTTTTTGCTGATTGCACCCTGCCTGAACTACACATTTGTTGCCATATTTTGAGTTGGGAGTACCTTGTTTGCCTTCTGGTTGTATATCCAGGAAGATCTACAACTCTGTAATGGCAAATTAATGTCTCTATAGAATTACTCCTGGCCAGCTGCTGCTGAACCTGCTTCCTCCTAAGTACCTCTCCCACCAAATTCTTACGGATATGGCAACAGTTATCCTGAAAAACAAAAAAACAGTGCAGTCTGAGTGTGTGCCAACACTCAAGATTCTCATCTCTAAAAATTTACATGACTGAAGACAAGAATACTCTTGTTACTTGATAGATTTATAGGTGGTTACTAGGCTACTGACCCAAAGGCCTTTATAAGCCTAGCCATGTGCACCCAATATATATAGTTAAACACAATATAAATGATGTAGCCTAAACTCAAAATTTTAGTTGGCAATGGCTGTCCATATCTAGGAGGGCCACGGGAGAACTCACCAGCAAAAAATGTATGGTTTCCCATCCAGTCATCCAGGCTACACAAACAAGTTCATAGAGGGGCTCTGTTTGATGTGAATTAGTATCCTATTCCTGAGGAGTGGCAACCTCTGAGAGACATATCTGTCTCTCCATCTCCAGCAGGTCCTATTTATGTTGCAGGCCAGGTTAAGGTCCCTGAAGCAAGTGACCCTTATCTCAATTGTGTTGAGGATGTAAAGCATTTCCATTAGGTTTGGGTGTGAGATTGCTCTGTGGGCCAGGTACAAGTCTGGTGTAAGTGGTCTGTATGCTACTGAGTACGGTGACAGTGAATTCATTGTCAATGTATGACAGGTGGTGGAGACCCTGTCATTTTGTTGGTTAGAAATCTCTGAGGTCTCTCAAATTGCTGCATGTACCAGGTAAGGTACATACAAAGGGAGCACTGTACTCAATTATTGGCCTAATGAGGGTCGAGTACAGTGGAGTTATGACCTGTTTTGCTCTTGAGGAAATGCCTTTGCTAATGAGATGAGCAACATTGAATGCCTCTGTATTTTTTGTAGACACATGGTGGTCAAAGTTTAGGCTACAGTCAACTTGCGTTCCCAATTCTCTCACTACTGAGTTGTTACATAGGGTATTATTATTTAGATGATAGCCTGCAGGGATATCGTCTTTACCAAATAGAACAATAATGCATTTTTTAGCATTGAGTTTGAGTCTGCTTTGGCACCATTGGGGATTAAATGATTGCGCCTAATTTGCAGTCATCATCAAACTTAGACACAACCCCTCTGTTTTAGCCTGAACTTCTGAGAAGTATATTCCAAACAACAGGGGGCCCCTGTGAAACCTCACTGCTGACAGGTCTGCTGGTCGAGGCAAAGTCCCCAACTTTGATTGAGTGTGATCTGAAGGTAAGTCAGTTAGCAACCCACCTGACAACAGAAGGGTTGATATTCAACTATGAGAGTTTATCAATGATGCCCAAATGTGTCGAAGGCCTTTGCTAAGTCAAGGTAGGTTGTATGCATAGATTTGCCTTCATTTATGGCTCTGGTGATGTTTTTGAAGAAGTCTGCCAGGTTTAACAAGCATAGCTTGTCTCTGACAAAACCGAAATGTGTTGGATCAAAGGTTTGGAGATCACCTATGTCCTTATTTATAGGCTCCATGATGATTTGTTCCATGGCCTTACAGATAAGGCTGGTTAAGCTTATGAGTCTGTAGTTTCTGTAGTCTGAGTCACACTTTTAATAGTCTTGTCAAGTAGTGTATGACAAATGGAAAAAAACTTTTACTTGTAAAACTAGCAATAGTCAGTGGCAGGAATGCTGTTAGGAGTAACTATATTATCACATTAGTCAAAGTACCTCCTGCATGCCAGCGTATGAGTGTGCGCATGTATATATCCACCAGCACACACACGTGTGTGTGTGTGTGTGTGTGTATATATACATATATATATATATATATATATATATATATATATATATATATATATATGTGTATGTGTGTATGTGACAGCATAAAGATATACAGCAAATACATTTTAAACAACCAAAGCAATGCAGATGAAAAATACATACTGACATAATACGTATTTATTTATTTAAATTATTATCTATTTCCATCTTGCTAAGGAGGTAAGTGGTCTCATCAACACAGCCATTTGAGTCACTAAAGAGTCAAGTTTGAGAAAAGTTATGAGAATTCCAATATTAACAGTGAAGTATACCAGTAAAACAATTAGGCGCACTGCATACAACGTTTTAATAAAATACACATAGTATTACATATCCAGCATATACAAATTTGACATTCAAGAATGCCTTGAATTGCAAGCCAATCAGTAAGACATAGCAAGGCTGTGGTTTTACAACCACATGAATATAAACACAGATTACATATTGCATGCATACTTACGTACACAGGAAAATATATTAAATGATAGAGACTACATTTCCTCAGCTGGGAAATAGAAAATTTACCTCGGGGATCACTCCAGTGGCTCTACTTGATAGAGGCACTGAGAACTAATAACGGGCGGCACAATGCCAATGTATGTGGGCTAGGCTTGTAAAGGCCCCAAGGCCATTAGCCTAGAACACACCTATGAACTTTGAAATGGTAACCAGTGTAACTCTCCTGCAGCCAAATATTCAGGAAAAGAGTGAAAGATCCAAAGATTTTAGCATAGTGCAGGGAACAAAAAGAAAAGAAATTCAGCTGGATGGAATCAGTATTATACAGACAGTTACTGTATGATTCCTGAAGGGTGGCAGCTAATGGGAAAATAATTGTAATATAGTAACAAGATTCAATTTCAAAGTGTCTAACATGTTTTTATTGGATTGTTATAATATTTTATTCTTCTAAAATAATCTTAACTCTAATCTAAACTCAGTGGGCTTGTTTCAAAGATGCAAATGTCCAAAGTAATTCTGTCCTGTGAAATGAGGAGAAACTGTCTTATAAATGTATGTCTGCATGAGTACATAAGCAACACTATTGTTTACCATATGAAAAGTAATTACCAGTAATGGGGAAAAGCATGTAGCAACAAGCATGAAACAAAAACAAACAAAAGAAAATACAATTGCCTAGGCTGGGATAATCATTCCAATGAGTTTTACAAAAACTAGCACATACTAAAGATGTACTTTCACTGCTGCAAAGGCTGCAGGTCTGAGCCTGACTCTGGCTGAGTCTAAACCATTCATTCAACTAATAGCCTATGGATGGGGGAAGGAAAATACAAAAAGATACACTGTAAACTTTTAGCAGTTCCTATAATAATAACCCCACACTGAGGTTTGAGAAATCTAACCTTCAGTACACTAACAAGCTTCTCTGAAAATCCTGCCTCTGTGAGAACATGTGACTTATACTGAACTAAAAAGTAAACAAAGTACTTTAGCAAGCAACTGATTTTTTAGAAACAAAATAATGCCCCTTTGAAAGCAGTGCATTACTGATGTGCTTTCTAGGGTAGCAGCAGCAGTCAGTTCATGAAATGCCTGAAAGGCTATTTTTTTCTCAATGGATAAAATGCACAGAGTAAACTAATGAATGGCTCACAGGGAGAGTTGTCAGTAGAACTGCAATTTGAGATGGAATTTGGCTAACACCTTTGAAACTTCTTTCAAGCACCCCCCCCCACCCCCCTCAGCCAAAGGTGAGCATGCTCAGAAAGGCAAACCTGAAATGTAAACAAAGGCCGAATCAAAACAAAAAATCCCTGGAATTGTCCCTTTAACCAGACGTCTTACATCTTTGATTGGAGATCTGAGAAGAAAGACAAAAAATGAGAGGGACCAGCAATGAGACTTGTGGGGCGACAATGGTCCCTTTCATACTTTTCGATGAGGGCCCCATAACTCGCACTCTGTGGGTTCTGTTTTTCAGCTTGTTTGCTGTCCACCCTTCCATGAGTGGGTCAATATTTAAAACATTTAGCTTCTTTTTGATGCCAGCATGGAGAAAGTTTTAAAAGGCCTTGGTCAGGTCAAGATATGCCATATATAGCATACAGCTCTCATCTACAGCCTCTGTGACCCTTCTAGAGAAGTTTACCAGATTCAGTAGACAGGCTCTACCCTTCATATGCCAAACTGTAGGGGTCAAGTCTAATAATAATCCTTATATTATAGTTAATGAGCTCAAATATTATAGATTACAAAGCTTGGCAGATGAGGAAAAAGAATGAGACATTTAGGAGTTGCCTTTGTCCATTATTAGTACAGGGGCAGTCATGGAGTAAATTTTCTGTTTGACATTCATAGATCTTAGTTGTACTTGAATATGGATAGGGATGAATTTTCTTTTATGTGGATGGAGAGTCTGTTCCACAGCAGTGGTATCCTTCTGATGACATTTGATTTCCTGATGTGCAGTAAATCCATCAGTAATGCCAGACACAGCTCTTAGACATCTGTAGGATACTTTGTATGTGACAGGGCTTTAAGATGATCCATGTAGGACATGTTGTTTAGGCCTTGTATCCTTTAGTAAGGTATCTGTGTGGGCATTCCAGTTGCTGCATGTATCTAGACAGATACATGGTAAAGGGAGCATTATATTTTATGAATGGCCTAATGAGGGCTGAGTAAAAGGGGGCAATGACATCCCTAGATCTAGACACAATCCCTTTGTTTATAAGCTGTACAATACAGAAGGAATTTCTTACAACAATAGACATGTTAGTCAAAATTTAGATCACTGTCCACATAAGTTCCTAATCTCAAACAACTAGGTCAACTCTTAGCAGTGTATTGTCAATTTTATTTTTTTTATTTAACATTTGTTGACAGGGAAAGTTCAACTAGGACAGGGCCTATTTTCAGTGCAGGCCAGGGATAAATGCTCAAGATGCATGTCTTTAGAATGTAGGAGGAAACCAGAGTACCTAGAGAAAATCAATGCGAATGAAGGAAGGACATGTAGACTTTGCACAGAAGGCACCCCAGCCAGGAATCAAACTAGAGAACCTCTTGCTGTGAGGTGACAATGTTAACCGCTAAACCACTTTGCCACCCTGTAAGTAGCAGTAGTTCCCTGGGGCAAGCCAGGGGTGAATTTGCAATTTCCCATCCATTGGTTCAAATTACATTTTAATAAGCTTAGGGAAGAGGCCCATTTCATATGAATGAGGAGTATGTTCCAGAGAAGGGGTCATTTCTGAGACAATCTGTCCCCCCAACATGCTTTGTCACAGATGAGGTTTTGATCCTTTGAGCAAGTAATTCAAAACCACTCTGAAAGACTTTCTTCCGGATTTACTAATTTTCCATGCAGGACTAGTCTAGTGCTGCACGGAAGCGGCAGTTTAGGAGGAGGACAGCAGAGCATCATGCATATTAATGATGGCGCACTGCCTGAACTCCCAATCCTACACAGAGCATGTACGAGTGCAGGGGGCGTGTCTGAGAGAACAGCAGAGCATCATGCATATTAATGAAGGCACACTGCCTGAACTCCCAATCCTACACGGAGCATGTACGAGTGCAGGGGGCGTGTCTGAGAGGACAGCAGAGCATCATGTATATTAATGAAGGTGCACTGCCTGAACTCCCAATCCTACATGGAGCATATATGAGTGCAGGGGGCGTGTCTAAGAGGACAGCAGAGCATCATGCATATTAATGAAGACACACTGCCTGAACTCCCAATCCTACACGGAGCATGTACGAGTGCAGGGGGTGTGTCTGAGAGGACAGCAGAGCATCATGCATATTAATGAAGGTGCACTGCCTGAACTCCCAATCCTACACGGAGCATGTACGAGTGCAGGGGGCGTGTCTGAGAGGACAGCAGAGCATCATGTATATTAATGAAGGCACACTGCCTGAACTCCCAATCCTACACGGAGCATGTACGAGTGCAGGGGGCATGTCTGAGAGCAGAGCTCTCAGAATAAACATGCCCATGCAATATAGAACAGTAGAAAGTGGAAATAAATGAGCAAGATCACCCATAGGTGTCCTCATATCCTAACCAACAGTCCCCCATGTGTACAACAGCAACAGGATATATAAATAAACCAAAGAAAACCCACTATTTTATTTAATTTATTTATTTTACATTTATTTATCGGGCTAGTCCAACTGGATACATTTCCATTTTCAGCAGAGGCCCGGGGAGAAAAGCTCCACATTGAAGTTAATACAAACAAGTCATTTACATAAAGAAAGTAAGTAGTTAGTAAAATACCAACAGAAATACGGTTTAATCTAGATTATAGTCGTTGAAAATATATATTAGTCAGGACATTTACTCTAATTTTCTTTACAGTACAAGATAGGGGAGTTATACTTTAGTAAAACATTCATGAAGAGTCTAATTAATTAAGTAAGTATAAACCATAGAGAGTTCTATATAAATTCATAACAGAGGCTAATTAACAAGGGTGATTTAGAGAATGTCTACTCAAGGAGAGTGAGTAGAAAGAGGTGAGAGAGGGTGATTCAGAGAAGAGTAATTAGTAGAATCATAAGATTAGTCAGGATTGATGCATGGGCATAGCCAGAGTGTTTTTAGATGTTGTTTGAGCTTTTGTTTAAAGAGGAAGGGTGACGAGGTAGAAGTTAGAGTGGTCGGTAGAAGATTCCAGTATTTACCTATAGTGTTGGAGAAAAGTGAATCACCTGCTATGTTATTGGACTTGCTTAACTTCACAAGAAGTTTATTAGAGGAGCGTAAAGAATTTAGGTTAGAATAGGGAGAAATAAGGTCAGAAAGTATAGGAGTATTTTTTGGTTGGTAAAATATCCTATGAACAAAGGTAAGTTGGGAGAGTAATAGTGCATTTTTTAGTTCTAGCCAGTCTAGTTGTTGTAGATTCTGACAGTGGTGAGTTTTAAATGGGTTTCCGGTGGCAAATCTAGCAATGCTATTGTATGCATTTGCTAGTTTAGTGAGGTTATTTTTCTTTAGGTTAGTGTATATGGATGAAGCATAAAGAAGAGTAGAAATAAGATGAGAGTGTGCAAGTGTGATTTTGGCCTGTGGAGTTAAAAAGGTTTTAATTCTATATAAGGAGCCGAGTTTTCTATTTACGGTTTTAATAGTGTTATTAATGTGATTATCAAAAGTGAGGTTATTGTCAATTATAATACCTAATAGCTTAGTGGTAGAGTCAGGGGCTATATGTGTGCCATTGTTGGAAGTAATAGAGAAGTCTATGAGGGGGGACTTAATATTAGGCCTAAAGAGCAGTAGTTTGGTTTTATTGGCATTCAAAAGGAGGTAGCGTTTCAAGAACCATGCCTCAACTGTGCTAAATACATTCTGTGTTAGGGTTTGTAGTTCAGGGGAAGTGTTAGCAGAGCATATGAGTGTTGAGTCGTCTGCATATTGAATACATGTAGCTTGAGGTATTGCTGCATGTAAGTCATTTATGAATAAAGAGAAGAGGAGAGGTCCTAGGATGGACCCCTGTGGGACTCCAAGAGAGACTGGTAGAAGGGATGAAAGAGTATTATCCCAGAGAACTGCCTGTTGCCTGTTATTAAGGTAGGAAATGAACCATTGAATAGCTTTGGTATCTAGAGAGAGGGATTCAAGGGTTTTTATGAGCATATTATGGTTTACCATGTCAAAGGCTTTTGACAGGTCTATAAAGAGTGCTGATGATAGAATACTATTATTGCGGTTTCTATTTATACACTCGGTAAAAGACTATATTCATTTAAATCTGAGTATAGCTAACCATAGGTGTGCGGGTGTGCCCTTCACTGAGCTACAGTTAAAGTAGCTTAAAAGGCTGAAGAGGATAACAAGGAAGATATATGCACATGAAGCAGCACAGCATCCGCATAATGAGCAGGCATTCCCGGTTTGAGTACCACTGCAGCACATACCATTTTCCATGTGAAATCCATATATGAACAATTTTTTCACATTGTTTGCTGTATAACCAACTGGAGTACCGCATTAAATGCACATGTGAAGTGTCAGTGTCATAATGAATAAGGCACTAGTAAACAGGCCTAAGCACAAATATATAAGCACTAGTAATCATGTTGAAGTGCGGTTGCATGGTGGTAAGCATTACCAACACAGATTAAGCAAAGTAGAAGCCAAATGAGTGTAAGACACTGTAACCAGAAGTTGGCAGTGCTTACCTTCACGCAACCCACACAAACCCACTTACAACTGCTTTAAAGTGACTTAATCACCCAGTATCCAACCACTGGTGTTCTGCACCACCAACAAAATAAGCAGTTCCTGCAAGGCCCGAACCAAGGACCCTGCAAACCATAGACAAAAGGATCTACCACTAAGACTTACATATGTTCACAGGCCGTGCCAATGGGGGTGAGGGGGCCAATCAACAAACGTGTAACATGTAGCATCAACCCCCCCCCCCCCAGCTAGACAGGTGAAACATACAAACGCACAATAAAAGTAAACACACCACTGCTTCCCAGACTACAGGCAGGATACTACCAGTGGGAGAGACCCGCCAAGTCTAATCCTGAAACAAAGACAAGAATGTCCCTTGCAGGACAGCCCAAAAATGTAATGGCTATTTGGCTTCCAGCCATTACACAGATAACCTACTGCAGGGCACGCATGTTCCCAGACTACAAGGCTGGAGAAGCCTGATGACCCATGGGGCGAGATAACGTTTGTGACAGGTCCCAAGAAGCGGAGAGTGGGCAGTGTGTAGTGGTGTGTTTAGACCCGACCTGCACCCGGAGTAAGGAAGAGTGCTGAAGAGGATGTGCGGGTTGGGAACTTTGGGTATGTAATTATGGGCCTAGCTGTGCAGGTGTTGGCTGGAGTGGTTCTATGTGGACCGCCCCAGGGATGTAAGCAATAGTGTGCATTGGGCAGAGACAATGCCTAACGAGCAGACACACCCAGTACGAGTCCCACTGCAGCAAAGCCTAGTTTACATGGCAAAGGACGGTATAACCAGATGTGTTGTTGCAAACCCACTAAATGACACCAAAGAACACATGGTCGCAACACCCCACTGTAGGCATGTAAGCCAAACTAAGTGGCATCACAAGGTATTATTGCTGTCCTCTCCCCAACCAGGGGTGTGAGTATCCAAACCTACCCCCAAATGCAGGGTATATACACAGCTGTCACTGTAGATGAAATGGCCAGCTGTGGACCTTCCCGTCAGCCTTCCTGCACATCCTTGGACATGCCCCTACTATCAGCCCCTCTGTGTGGCCCAATAACACCACTTATCTATCGACCCCTGTTTCATGACTGGTAATGTTAACAGTAATATTGGCAGAATCTGGAACCCCCAACCCACGTGCATTTCCACAGCTGTCCCACACGGCACATGCAAATAGCACATGAAGGGAAACCTGAAGCACACCTGGATCACCACCTGCTCACCACCTGGTGAAGTCCACCCCCCACAACTAACATACCTCCATACCCCTACACCAACTAGTGACACCGACACATCCTGTTCTGCCTCACATACAAATTCCAGCATCCTGAAAACCTGCACTACTGCTCCTCCCACCAATCAGTCCAATGGCCTACTATACAGTTAAAATGCCCCCCTCCACCTACCTACCTACACCTTCACTATTCACATCTACTGTACAACACAGGTATGGCATAACTAAACCTAACCCGAATACCTGAGTGTAACATATTCAGAACTGCTAAACTGGAATCCCACTTCACCTTACACTGACCTTCGTCAACAGTCATACCTGACATGTACACCTGATGTAAGCATGTATCATACCATGTTAATGAAGTAGCACGGGGGGTGTGCGGCAGTAAGCAGGATTACACCTGTTTGTGCGGCAGTAAGCAATGCCCACACTGGTTAAGTAATGTGGAGGCCAACCCAGTGTAAGACGCCATAACCAGAAGTCAGCAAGTCTGAGCCTCAAGCACACCAGCGCATACCCGCCGACACTTTCCCCACAGTGCCTTACACACTCTGTAGGCAACAGCTCTCGCCGTGCCCCATAACAAAATGATCAGCACTCCCAGGACCCCCCCCAACCCTGCACACTATAGTCCAAGTGAGTTACCACAAAGGCATGGAGGATAGACAATCAGCTGCTGTTATCACAAACATAACATCCAGCACAGGCAGTTAACAGTTTAGGAAATGTATGTAAGTATGCAGATTAATACCAGCAAACGTGCACATTGCTCAATCACAGTATTCCGAGCAGTCTATGAGTATCAATGAACACTGCCGGTCCACACAATCTGTGAGAACAGTAGGCTTGCATAATACTGAAGAGATGAATGAAAAACGGGGCACGCCGTGGGGGCGTGCTTCATCTGCACAACTGGGAGATGAGGCTGGTCCAGTGTGTGAGCACACCACCGCATCTCAAACCTCTGGCAGGATGCTACCAGTGGGAGAAACAGTGTAGACCAGCAAAGTCTACTCGTAACACAACAACAGGTCTGTCCCTGGCGGGACGAACCAGACTTTGTGGGTCACAAAGATGTGTCCACCAGTATCGGAGGAGGATCAAGGGGAGTCTCGAACATACATGGACTAACCGGATGAAGAGCCTGCAGAAGGTTGCGTTGAGACAGTATGCTGGAGGAGTACCGAGATGTGCAGAGAGGGAAATGTGTGGAGGTGTGGTATGGCAGGGCTAGCAACTGGAGAATGGATGGATGCTGTGTACGTGGAGCTCGGGGGCCGGGGAAAGGGTGCATGGGTATGACATTAAGGTAAACATATGCAAATGAAGCAGAACAGCAATAGTGTAGTGGGCAGAGCATCCGACTAACGAGCAGGCATTCCTGGTTTGAGTCCCACTGCAGCACATTCCATTTTCCTTGGGAAATCTGTATATCAACATCGTTTTGCTGTATAACCTACTAAATAACATTTTTATTTGAACAGGAGTACTGCATTAAATGTGAACTGTCAGTGTCATAATGACTAAGGCACTAGTAAGCAGGTGTAAGTGCAAATAAGCAGTAGTAAGCATAGATAAGCAGTTGTAAGCATGTGTACGTGTGTTTGCACAGGGGTAAGCATTGCCTACAGAGATTAAGCAAAGTAGAAGCTGAGTGTAAGAAAATGCACCCAGAGGTTAGCATCGCTTAGCTCTCTGCAAACATGTGCACACCTGCGCACAACCACTCAAATGTCCCCTAATCACTCTGTATCCAACAGCCGGTGTTCTGCCCAGCAACAAAATAAACAGCTTCTGCAAGGCTCAAACTCAGGACCCTGTACACCACAGTCACAGTAGTTAACCACTAAGCCATCATAGCAATACATACAAGCGAGGTATCAGCAAACTAATCCTCATCACAGGAAAATCAAATCAAACATGTGAACTGAATCTATGTACAGTGTGATGTTGTATAACCTGCCACAGAACATATATATGTGAACTGGAGTACTGCAGTAAGCATAGATCTGAGGTGTTATTGTAGTAAAGTGTAGAAGTCCTCAGGACCCCATACAATGTATGTACACATGAACCATGGTTACCAGACACATATATAACCCGTAATGAATAAGAAATCACTGACAAAAGGCAAATATAGTGCTAATTAACTATTAAGCAATGCTAACCACAGCACAGCTCAGCTCAGTAAGTGTAAGCAATGGGTAGGAGAGCCAATTCAATCTGCCTAGTGGTATACCTCTTTAACCATTGCCAACCCTAGGTAAGCAGGTGTGCCCATAGCTTAGCCTTTTCAAAACTGGCCAATCATGGAAACGTATGGGTAATTGGCCATATTTAAACCCCACAGGTGGGAGTACTTCCCATAACTGGTTGTAGCTTCCTACTGCAGGCAGAATGGCTGGTGTGGGTGAAGGCACTTGATTTAGAGCGCAGCGCTGGGGCATCCGGGAGTCAAAAATCATGGTATGGCTCCTGGTAAAACACCATGAGTAGAGACTACTGCAGGCCCAGTACCAGGGCTTGCAGTATAAAATGGAGGCCTGGGACAGTCTCACCCGTGACCTCACCAGTGCCACAGGTATCCCCCGCACTGGTGAGCAGTTCAGGCACCACCATGCTGACCTGAAGTAGTGGGGGGGGGGTGTACTGGAACAGTGGATTTAGGAGTCTCAGCAGACGCCTAATGCCCCAGTACTGAGTAAGTACTCATTCTACTAAGTAGTTAATCATTGCCTAGCTTGTGTATACTATGGATAGGTATGGCTAAATACCACTGTATTTCTCTGACAGCTGCAGATGAGCGGGCTGCGAACCAGCAAGCCCATAATGCTAGGTTGCAAAGGATGTGTCGCGAGGCAGGTTAGTAATCATTCAGCATGTACTGTCAGAACAAATAAATATAAGAGCCTTGTAAAGTGTCATACCAGTAGAAATGAATGTGTAATATCCTGTGAATAAAGGTATAATCCCTAGAGTGCTTCTGTTTACTCTTCTGTCATATGTTGTTGAACTATTGCATACTATACATAGTACTGTTGTATTAAGCAGTGATACCCACACTGTGGTATGCAGATAAAATGTGCATGAAGTTCTGTATAACAATTTTTGAAGTGCCAAGAGGTCATATTGTACAAGTGAGGGAGACTTACACAGAAAACAGTAGAAAGCTTCACATCAATTCCCTGATAGCACAGTATACTGTGATGTTAATTGTAATTTTATTTGTCACACACAACAGGGGTTTGAATCCCGAGAGTGCTAGTAAGTTGCATGCATAATCATACCCCACAACTGTACAGATTTTGTTACAATGTTCAGATAGAAAGCTGTATGCATAATTACACCCAACAACTGTACAGAATTTGCTAGAAGGCTCAAATAAAAAGTTGCAAGAATATCCATACTCCACAACTGTTCCAATCTGTCCAGCATGCCCAGATAAATGGCCCATATCACCAGCCTGGTACCCTGTTCCCCTGAATAATCAGTGTGATGATCCAAGAAATGTGGGCAGCTGTTACTGACATAACTGAAAGTCAGACGTGTACATACTCAGAGAATGTATATGAAAACAAACATGTCATTCTAGCACCTCACCCAAAGTGTATGAGAGCAATTCTCAACATATGTTGCATTAACACCTACATCTTGTCACGCCTGTATGCAAGACACAGGTCACGTATATAATAATCTATAAACATACCAGTGTACAATATAAGGCCATTGGGTAGTGTAATAATACATGTAAGGGAAAGATCAGTGCAGTGACTAAGAATGTTGTGAAAACTACAAGGATATATTAGTCATTAATTCAACCTCTCTCTCACCCCTACCATATGTGCAAAAATAACACAAAGACACACCTCAACCAGTGTACACTCCAAACTTATGTTGGGACATATGTCCTCCTAATGGTTTATAAATATTCACATTTGTTTCTATGCGTATGCCATGCTAAAATACACCCATATTGGTGGCTTGTTGCCATCAATGAAACCTGCGTGCTGTTGTAATGGCCACTGTTGTTCCATATATGCATGTGTTCTGCTTGCTCTACAACTGTTACCTGTACCTAAGTTACCTGTAACACATTGCATTTAAGTTACCTGGCACTTTCTCACTAAAGCAATTATATAAGTCAGCACTAAAAAATTAAAAGCACTACACCCTCACAAACTCCCCTTGAGTACCTTGTTCCCCATTGGCCCTTTTTTCAATTATAAAGGAATTCCTAATACTATTCTAGCATGTCCAAAGGTCAGTTGTCAATCTCCTCTCTGGTCCAGCTGGTGAATCTGGGAATCTTGAGGCAATGTTACAACTGCCTCATGTACACAGACAACCCTCTCCTCCTCCCAACAAATTCCAACACATGTGAGAGATGCAACCATATAGCCAAACTGGAGGCTAAGCTCTCTCAACTCAGTACTGGCGTAACCAGTCAGGAGGAGAAGGAAACCACACTCACTACAATTCCAGTCTCACATAGACCTACCACAACAGCAAACCAAACACATAAACACACAAAAACATACTCGGAGGCTCTAAATAAAAATCTGCCTAAGCAGCAGAGACCTCCAAAGCAGACACCCAAGCAACCGCTACCCCAAAACAAAACACGTGCAACACATCGCTCACAAAGCCAGTGTGCCGAACAGTCACAGCCCTTAAGGCTAAACAACACACCTGATACACTTGTAATAGGTGACTCTATCGTCAGGCACACTGATGTCCCGCTCACCAGGCTGAACAAGGAGAAAGTCACTGTGAGCTGCCTGTCGGGCGCTAGGATCCACCACATAACACAAGCACTCAGGTCACTCCAAGGCAAGTACAAATATGACTCAGTCATTGTCCATGCTGGTGTGAATGACCTGAGATGTGCCTCCCTGGACTACATGAAAAGAGACATAGAGGAGCTCTCTGAGCATGTAGCCCAGGCTGGTATGACCCTGACCTTGAGTAGCATCTTACCCTCACCAAGAATGATGCCACAATATGAAGACGAGATGATCAATTTCAACAATTGGCTTAAGTATTGGTGTCATTCAAAGAGGATCCAATGCCTGTCAGCCTGGGATGACATGCTCGACAAGCCATGATGCTTCGCTAGGGACGGCTTGCACCTATCACCCCTGGGCTTTCAGATATTGGCAAAGGCTCTTGCTACCCCCATAGTGCCTTTTTTAGGCAAGACTCAAAAGACAAACCCACCTCCATAGGTATCACAAGGGATAAGAAACTAAGAGTAGTGCTACTCAACGCCAGAAGTCTAAACCTCAAGATGCACGCAATCAAAACTCTCCTTAGCATGGAGAACATCAATATCTGTGCAGTAACAGAAACCTGGTTCAAGGCTCCTGAGAGCACCCCAGCACTACCAAGTTATACCTCATACCATGCTTTTCATCCCGAAAACTTGGACCGAACCACAAAAGGAGGGGGAGTATCAATATTCGTCAAAGATACCCACACCTCCAGGTTGGTGGCACAGCATGAAGCATCAGAGACTATCCATGTGCAACTAACGGTGGGTAAAACTGCCTTCCAGTTTATAGCCTGCTACAGACCACCCTCCCAAACCCAGGAACCCCACTCAGCCTTCCTGAGAACACTGGAAAATATGAAAGTCTCTCCAAACACTATTATATTGGGCAGCTTCAACTACCCAAACATAGACTGGGAGCATTACTCTAGCTCCAACACCCTAGCCCAAAGGTTCCTAGAATTTATAAACTCAAATGCTATGGAACAACTTGTTACCACTCCCACAAGAGGGGAAAGCATACTGGACCTGATCATCACCAACATGGGGACTCTGTGCTCCAGACCAGAAGTGTATCCCTCACTGGTAAGATCAGACCATAAACTAATCTCACTGGATATTCACATCCCGACCCCACCCCTGCCCAAAAAACCACAGTGAAAAACTTCTCTAAAGCAAATTTCACACTCCTCAAAACCAAGGTGGAATCCTTCAAAGCCTCCGGGCCTGTGGAAAATACGGCCCAGACTGCAGAATCCTTTATAAACGCATTCTATGAACACCTTCAGGAATGCATGGATCATGCAATCCCAAATAAAACCAAGACCCAATCCTCCAAAGGCAGGACCCCAGCCATAAACAAACTATACAATAGAAGGAGGAAGCTACTACATGATAGAGCAAAATCCCAAAAAGGGAAGGCATCTCTGATCAGTATTAGCAAAAAACTATGGGCATTCATAAAATCGTCTAAGGCCAGCTTCGAGAGAAAAATTGCACAGGACACTAAGGATAATCACAAGGCTTTCTTCAGTTATGTTAGGAACCTGGGTGGGAATTCCCAGATATGCTCAGAATTAGTCCAAAATGACAAAAATACACCGAACCCACAGACATTGCCAACATCCTAGCTGACAGGTTCAGTGCAAACTTCTCCCCCCCCTCCCCACCAAAAGGGCAAATATTTATCCCAGCAGAGTGCTGCCCCCCTGACATCTCAGATGCTCAGGTAAGAGCCGCCCTCTCCAAAGCAAAAAACACAGCATCAATGGGACCAGACGGTGTCCCGGGCTGCTTCGTACATGAACTCCAAGAAGAGCTAAACCCAAACATAAAACTACTGTTCAATCTCAGCCTTACTACAGATTATGTACCCAAAGAGTGGTGTACAGCAACAGTGGTCCCTCTCCACAAAGGTGGTGCCTCAATGGATCCTGGAAACTATTGCCCCATAAGCCTGACTAGCTTGGTCTGCAAAGCTATGTAAAGGATCATCATGGGCCTCATAAATAAAGATATTGGGGACCTACAGACAATGGATCCTACTCAGTTCGGCTTTGTTAAGGGCAGATCCTGCCTCTTAAACCTGGTCGATTTCTTTGAAACAGTCACCAAGGCCATTGACGAGGGGAAGGTGGTCCACACAGCCTACCTGGACCTCGCAAAAGCCTTCGATACAATACCCCACTCGGGCATTATAGATAAGTTCACCAGCTTAAATATAAACCCCTATGTCACTAGATGGGTTGCAAACTGGCTCAAGGACAGAACCCACATGGTTAGAATTGCTGGAGCTATGTCAGACTCCAAACCAGTTACAAGTGGCATCCCACAAGGCTCAGTCCTGGGACCTCTCTTGTTCGGTATATATTTCTCGGAGGTACAGGCCAACATGGAAGGACTGTGGCTGACAAGTTTGCAGATGACTGCAAACTAGGCGCCATAATCGACTCTCTAGCTGACACAAGCATCCTCCAAAAGGGCCTCATAGAAACAGACAACTGGTGCCAGAGCCATGGCCTTAAGCTAAATGCCAAAATGTGTATAGTCATCCCCTTTGGCAAAAACAGTAATTAGGGACCTGGGGACCCAAGTTGATAGCAATCTCTCATTTGACAACCACGTGGCCAAAGTGGTTAGAAAAGCATTTTATATAGCCCACCTAATCATGAAGGGATTCACATCTAGATCAGGGGAGGTCATTGTGCCTCTTTACTCATCCTTCATCAGGTCCATAATTGAGTACAATGCCCCTTTTGGGATGTACCTTACCAGACACCTGCAGCAACTGGAAAGACCTCAAAAGTACCTCACCAAGAGGATCAAAGGGCTCAAACAGATGCCATATGCTGCCCAGTTAAAGAAACTCCAGCTCTACTCAGTGGCATACAACCTGCTCAGAGGCGATCTGTGCCTGATGTATAAAGCCATATCCAACCCGGAATTAATGGACATGCTGCACCTCAGAAAATCCAAATCCCATCGAGCTACGTGCTCGAGAGACTTGAACCTCAGCACTGAAATAGGACATGCTGGAGGGACAGATTCATAACCCAGAGGCTCCCTTCCCTCTGGAATAAAATCCCAGTCCAGGTTAGGCAGAGTCCCTCATTGACTCTCTTCAAGAGGAATCTTGATGAGTGGATGGGGGATCATAGGTTTACCCTGGGTATTACTTCTGTGTCACTGTTAGACAGAGGCACAGTATACTAACCTCGAAAAAGGGCATAGCAAAATTAATTTAAAATGGGTGGCGAAAGGCAAACACACTCTGGCTAGGCTTATAAATGCCCTAGGGCAAATAGCCTAGTATGAACCTATGAACTGTGTTATATCTGGTGTTTTGTGTTAATGGGAATACCTATGCATGCTGTTATAATTAATCCCGAATGCTGCTGACTATTACTAATGCATATTTGTCATAAACCTGCTACAACATAGCGCATATGGGAAGGCCGGTCCCAGCGGACCCACCTGTCCCACCTCAGCTGGCCATGGCACCAGGCACCAGCATGTTTGGGGTCCAGCCTGGGACCTCCTCCTCCATTGGCCCTGCACCACCTTTGGGTGGAACCGCTGCAGGGGATGGGCCTCCCCCCCCGGGAGCAGGCATGGAGAGGAACATGTCACCCGTTGTCCGGTCCGAGCCGTGGTGCATAGGGAGCTCAATATGGAGTTTCGAGACCGGCTACGCCAGCTTGAGGGCCGAGTGATGCAATTAGAGGGTGAGCCTGCCCCTCCTACACAGCCCCCAGCACAGCCACCTTTGGGGCCGTGAAGGTGCAGTGGTAACTGTCCATGGGTGGGGACCTCAGTCCCACTGTTTCCATTTGGGGGCCCATGGGCTTGCTACTTCCAAGCACCCCTCCCCATCCAAGGTGTCCCACCCACGTGTCATATACCACCCCTGTATGCTGTCTTGTCTGACTTGTCTGTCATCCTACCCAACTTATCCCCCATACCTACTTTCCTTCCCCAACATCCCACTCTCACCTTAAAAAAACAAAAAAAGGGGCAATCTGTTCCCAAAAAAAAATCATGCCCCATACATAGCTGTCTATTTTGCACACATGTCCACTGGACACATGTAATCTGGTCTAATTGGCATCAAAACATATTGTTGTCCTCACCCATCTCCCAGGGGTCAGAATGTTCAAATGTACCTCCAAATTCATTGCATATGCACAGCTGTTGCTGTAGAAGAAATGGGCAGCTATGGACCTTCCCTACACCCTTCCTGCACAACCCTAGCTATCTTACCTACTGTCTTTCCTTCTTTGTTCCCCTTTTTCACCACTTTCCTATCACCCCTTTTTCTTTTCTTTTAAAGAAGAAATTAGCACAGAGGTAAGCGGTAGTAGGCACTTTTAAGCAGCAGTAAGCAGGTTTCAGCCTGTTTGCACGGGGGTAAGCACTGCCTACACAGACTAAGCAATATAGAAACTGACTACTGTAATTGGAAGTTGGCTGTGCTTAGCTCTGTGCAAACCTACTTACAAATGCTTTAAAGTGCCTTAATCACTCTGTAACCAACAGCCCGTGTTCTGGCCAGCAACAACATAAACTGCCTCTGCAAGGCTCAAACCCAGGACCCTGCACTCCATACACAAAGTGATTTACCACTAAACCATAGCAGATATACACAACTCTGATGTTTTCACAAACGTCATCCAGCACAATCAGTCAACAGAACAGGAAATGTAGTAATATCATACCACACAACCTGTTAATGCAAGAAGTCTGGACAAAGTGTGCCACAATGTGGGTATAAATAGGGATCTATGTTAACTACTGCTCTAATACACTTGAAATGCTACTAGTTACACAGTTATATGTATTAGAACACATATGTAGAAGGAGATGAAGTCTGAAACACAAGTGTTGGCACTAGTTTCTGACTTCAATGCTGCGATCATCCATGTCAATTGCCAAGAGAATGAGGTACAGGCCAGAATATGAGCCGAACATGCATGGACATATGGACAGATATATATTTATAAATGTAGACAGACAGCTATATGTATGTATGTATATATATATATATATATATATATGACTCACAAATAATCATATAACATCAATTGTATATAGATAGATAAATATTATATATATATATATATATATATATATATATATATATATAGGTACATACACATATACCCAGACAAAAGGTATTAGTAGCCATACATATGTAGAAGTAGTGTGGAAGTACTAGGTACAAAGTATATCCCTCAGCCACAAGCCCCTCAGCTGGCACCTGTGAAATGTGTCGTGTGGCAACCATTCCCACTAATAAGAATACTAACATTAAACATATACCCACTCACAATTCAAAGGGCATGACACGACACACAGGTATGCATACACAGAAAACCTTTATTTGTGTACTATACAATAAAATATGCCAGTACTTACACCACATAAATTCTGAAATAAGTAATCAGTGATGAATACAAGCCCCACACAAACAGTAGATGCAAGCAATGTGGATATATACCATACTATGCTGTCCAGGCCAAGGCCTTCAATTACTACAACAGTAGACATAGGATTTGCCTTCAAGATAAATAACTATCAACAATTACAGATGTAGTTCAGCAGCCTCCAATTGCACCCTGTAGTCAAGCCCTAGGGAGAAATGTAGCACTTGTGGTAATGTCACAATATCTCGTGCATAACATTGCTTAACCTAACATCTCACTATCACACTGAATGACCCTTGTCTTAACACTTATATCCCTGAAAAGGTGTCACAGCCTAGGTTAATGGCATTGAACCCCCCCCCCCCCATAAATGGATGTACAAGGGCAAGGAACACTGTGTACCACACACTTACCTCAGGAATGTCCAAGGGCACATATGTGTTGTCCAGCTGTTGCCCCCATATATATGGACTTTTACCAACAGTTGGTGTGGGAATCCATGACATGATTGGGATGACAGCAGTAATGTTAGCAGTAAATAATGATAGGCCATTACCTAACAATCCCTGTCTGTATCACAGCAGGACAAAGACTGGCATATATGTGGAAGACAGAGGCAGGAGCATAGGGCCATATTTGCATTATTGCTGTTACACACCCTGGAAATTGCTGGTGTTAACAGGATTTGTTGCAACATACCCTTATACAGGAATACAACATCAAAATACAAACGGATGTAGCCATGTACTGATAGCACTCAACAGACAGAATGCCCCTGATATATTTGGGACAATACCTGTGTGTTGCACAGACAAAACCTAACAGCCAATCCTCGGGCTATCATATGGATAGGCCCACAGTTGAGAGCAACACACAACATCACCATTGGGCCATAACACTACTCAGCCCTCCCCCCCCCCACACACACACACACACACACACAAACACACACACACACACACACATTGTCAATTTTATGGCTCAGCCTAGGCCTCTGGCAAACCAAAAACACACCCTGTGCATATGATGATACCTGTGCCACATCCTGTCTTCCGTAATATCGATGTAGGGACAGGTCAACATGGTTCTGATGCATAGAGTGACTGTACAACAGTGTAGCAATGGAATGTTGTGTAGCATGTTGTCAGCAGTAAAGTGAAATGTTAATATCTTGGAAGGTGTAGCTGTGCAGCCATGATGCACAGGGTGACTGTACAACAGTGTAACAATGGAATGATGTGTAGCATGTTGTCAGCAGTAAAGTGAAATGCTAATATCTTGGAAGGTGTAGCTGTGCAGCCATGATGCATGAGGGTGTCTGTACAACAGTGTAACAATGCATGTTGTCAGCAGTAAAGTGAAATGCTAATATCTTGGAAGGTGTAGCTGTGCAGCCATGATGCATTATAGCTGTAATTAACAATGTTGTATTGTTTTCATCATTATCTATTCTGATTGTGTTGTGTTTGTCCATGTGCCACATGGCTGATGGGTGTAGTGGTGTCAGCAGGCCTTCTACAGTGGACACCAGTAAGTGTAGTGGGTGGTACACATGACATGGCTGGGTACAGCACACAGAGCATTTGGTTTGGATGCAATACAGATACAAGACTGTACACATGGAGGTATGCCCCTGTGCAGGTAACACATCTGTTGCCCATGTGATCTCACCAAAACAGGATAGGCACAACCACACATTGCTATATATGCAGTCTGCAATGTGGATGACACTGAACATGCTAACAGCAGGGTGTATGTCCCTTTCCCCACTCTACTGCGTTCCTCACTTCAGTAACATGGGTGTGCCAATGCCGGTGGCATAGCCCTACCCTTAGGAGGGTGTGAGGTGCTCTTCTACTGTGAATGGTGTAAGCAACAACTAACCATCCTGATAACATACACTGTACAGTATTACAGACAGCTATGTGGGGGGATAGATGCAACAGTAACTGCAGTGATGGTGGATGTGTCCACAACAGCCACACCCAGTGAGTTATGGCAACCCCAGTATTACTGCACACCTCTACAGTGTGGAGGAGGGCATTAACACATCTATGACCTGTGAAGGACTGTATGTCCACGGGATGGCACCTGTGGAATGTTGTCAATTGCCAAGCAGTCCTGGGGGAAAAAGAAAAAATTACACCCACAAGGGCTGATGGCATATAAAACAAGATAGGCACCACAAAGCACAATCCGACTTCCACAGGTGAGCAACGTTCATTTATTGAACCAAAATACAACCACGACTAAGCGCTTTCGCCAGCAATCTGGCTTCATCAGAGTCATTCATTTCAACATTTCCTGTTCCTTATATTCCATAAAAACAAATCCCATTGGATTAAACCAAATAACACCCACCTACAGAACACATCAGATCCATTAAAAAGAAGGATAAGCACAATGCACTTTATTTACATAGTATGAAATGTACGGATTTCAACAAATTTATATTTTTTGTTATAGGGCGTGTGCTAGATTGTGGTGAAGGTGGTGATATAGTCAATAAAGTGGGGGCATTGGAAACAGAATGGCAGATAAGATTAGATGCCTGTAGGCCTCCGGGCTTGAATGACTATATTTCACTAAAACCAATGATGAAATTAAGGTCCCAGCAAATATGACAGTAGAGCATTTTTTGAATGATGTGAGATTTGGCTAGTTGCACTTATAATATGTTTTATTATGATTTTATCTTGACAAAATCACATTGCAATATGTTAAAGTGGATGAAATTGCAAGTTTTACATGTTTTGAGATTATAATAAGTTTAAAAGTAAGTATAGATAAATTAATAATGTAATAATTGTTTAATTTTTAAAAAATGGATGTTAGTTGATGAGTTTACAGTGTATATGTATTTATACATTTTTATATATTAACATTGATGTACACAGTTTTAAATTTATTAACTAGGGTTGTTAAATGTGTAGGTGGGTGTTATTTGGTTTAATCCAATGGGATTTGTTTTTATGGAATATAAGGAACAGGAAATGTTGAAATGAATGACTCTGATGAAGCCAGATTGCTGGCGAAAGCGCTTAGTCGTGGTTGTATTTTGGTTCAATAAATGAACGTTGCTCACCTGTGGAAGTCGGATTGTGCTTTGTGGTGCCTATCTTGTTTTATAGTCCTGGGGGAAACATTCTGTGAACGGAGGTAGATCCCTTATCTACACACATTCCTACATGTGGGATGGTGTGCAAAAGCCTGCTATGATCTACATAGGCTTTGTGCACCTCCTAACCCTCATCTACACCTGCCATGATTGCGTCAAGGAGGTATACCAGGTTCAGGTTGTATTCTTTGCCTTTGACAAGTCCAACATTGGTGGAGTCCAGGGTTTAAAGATTCCCAGTGACATTGGCCATGGGTTCATTGTTGATATGTTCCATGTCCCTGCAGACCAGGCTCATCAGGCTACTGGGTGGTAGTTCCCAGCTGACATGGTGGAATTATGGTTCTCCTTGCCAACATTGGTGAATCCATTGTCAGGTGTAGGCCTGTTGGATTGTACGAGGTATCCCAGCTACTTACAGTGCCTGCTCAGGGGGGGGTTCCCCCAAGCATGACACTTCACTTGACTGTACTATATGATATGTTAGTAATGACAGGCTGACATCCTACAGGTGGGATGGAGTACTGTTAGCATGTACTGCCCTTGTCATGTAGGGTCCTGGTTATGGGATCTGCTAAGGTTGGTAGTGTATTGCAGGCCAGACATGTTTAGCTGTTGGGGGGGTATATCTATCCGTGCCAGACGTATGTTGTTTGGGTCTCTCAAACCCATTAATGGTGCATGTGGACATATATGTTTTGGTTATGTTCCCAAGTTTACGTACAGATGTATGTCCATATATACCTATATAGATATTAGATATAGATAGTTTACCTTTGAAAGGAAGACAATCATTTCTCTGTACGGCCCTTTCTGTGAACCTCAAACGAAGTTGAAAAAAGACAAATTCGGCTGTCCACTCCTGTGTGTAAAACAAATAATTTATTAGCGCTTTCATCTACCAATGTTGCCGAACTTCTTCAGATACATTGAACAAAGGAAAATACATTATTTAAATAACAAATACATACAAACATCACTTTCTGTTTCTCAAATTAGAAAATAAAAATGTTTAAAATAACTGTGTTGTAAAAAATGACAACAACAAATATAGGTTAGTTGAAATAAATAAGAATAAGTGTTCTTCAACTGTATAAAAATGTGTATGGTTTAAACAAATCATCTGTCTAAAGATTTCAAATTCAACAAATTTAACATTGCAATTATCATGAAGGCCAGGGAAATTGAAAGAATTAAGCCGCAATTGCCAAAGTAATTATTTTTCCTCTAGAATTAGAGACCATGGACCACCCCTCCTGTCAAGAAATGGAAAATGAAAAACAATGTTGACTGTCTCACAGTTTTACCTACAAAGAAACAGTCGCATTTGTCAAATGGGTGGTTTATTTGGCCTTATGCGACAAATGCGACTGTTTCTATGTAGGTAAAACTGAGAGACATCTGAAACAGCACATATACGAAGACATGTACAACATTCGTAAAAACAATTCTAACAATGCTCTAGCTAGACACACCATTGAGAACAGTCAACACTGTTTTTCATTTTCCTTTGTCTTTTTTCAACTTTGTTTGAGTTTCTTTCTTCGTTTTCAAATATAGTGGTTCCTTTCTGTGAACCGAAAGGACGAATCAGTCATTTCGAATTGCACCGAAGTTCAAAACTCAGCAAATCGAAAAGCAGAATCTCTGATTTCCGAATTACAAGTTGGAATACATATCATAATGCAGGAGGGCAAGCCCCCTGCACCCCCCACCCATCTGGGGGCTGTGGCCCCTCACCCCCCACATTAATATTTACAACTGTTAGAAATTGCCTACAGCTGTCTGTATCTAACGGGCCATGTTCTGCCCAGCAACAAAACAAACAGCTCCTGCAAGGCTCAAACAACGGACCCTGCAACCATAAACAAAGTGCTTCACCACTAAGCCATGGCAGATATGCATAGTCCTGATGTTTTCACAAACATATCATCCAGTCCAGTAAAGCAACAGTACAGATAATGTATACCATCATCTAGATGTATGTGTGGAAATATATTAATCTGTAAACAGATACACCATATCTATATCTTGACATTTTATATATATATATATATAGACATGTGTGTGTATGGCTGTGTGAACATGTACGCCAATATGGTACTGGGCAGTGGGGCAGCATGTAACATCAGTACAATACTCAGTACAATACTCTTAAGTATTCAACTGCGGTACCACCTTTATCATTATTATAAGAAAAGCGCAGTCCTGGTCTGAACTGTCTGCAAACAACTAAAGTTAACTTTGAGTATGTGTCTACCTGTTTGAGCCAATATTCATTTTCCCCTGGAGAGCACTCTGCTCTGGCTTGTAAGCAGCCCCCCCACCTCATACACACACACACACACACACACACACACACACACACACACACACGCACACACACATCATCCACTTTCTCTCTTATTCCCTTCTGTTAGCAAATAGTATCTATAACTGATCAATACTGTGTGTTTGTTAATTTAAACTGGGACCACAGTAGCCTACTGATACAAGGTTATCCTGTTTTTTCACCTGAGAAATGTTTAAGAAATGACTTACAGTTTCAGAGCAGTCTTTGGTCAATTGTTATTGTTTCTTAAACACAAACTTGTCTTTGCTTTGGCTCATTAGCAGCAGTACAAAGAACTGCCTGCTCACACCCTTGTTCTCCCCTCCCCCTTCCCTGTTTATTACCTTAAGACAATCCCAAAGTTAATAAATATTATCTGTGGCAGGCACCATTTTTAAAACTACAACCACCCTTGTCACTATCATATGTTCATTTATCAGTTAACTCTGTTACCTGATTGCTTTCAGCCCCTAATAAGAGCAACTAACAGAGTCTCTACCCACTTCGCTCCCCGCCCCCAGTGGTCCCACCCCCTAATAAGAGCAACTTACAGGGTCTCTACCCACTTCGCTCCCCGCCCCCAGTGGTCCCACCTTTATAACACTCACAAACCCCTCCCATCTTTCCAATAACCAACCACAGCACTAACCCAACACTACCTCCTCCATCTTCCCACTACTATCACTCCTCCTCAGCTAACATGTGCAAGCATATCTTACCTATGCTCCCTGCATGCACTCTACTTGCATATCTTACATCCTACCAAAGCTCCATCATTCCCCCACTCAACCACTACCACTGTACTACTACTCACACCACCACTCATGTCTCACCCTCACTCAGCTCCCCTCCCACCAACTCAAGAACCATCCCTATGCCCCCCCGCATATTCTACCAACTATATTACTCAAACATAAAGCATCCCCACAACTTAACATAGTAACCCACCCACCATACCTATTACCCACAGAGCACAATCATAAAGTTTCCCTTATAAACAAACACATTAAAAAACTGATAAAACTACTAACCTCATGCATATCAAAACTAGCCCTAAGTGGAGACATCCACCCCAACCCTGGCCCTACCATCTCCAACCCCAATCCTCATAATCAGACTAGAAACCACTTCTCCCATATTACAGCCAATAGAAAGCCAAGTGACTTCCTTCTACTAAGCCTAAATATTAGAAGTATATCCAACAAAGTCCATGAAATCCATGCCGCCATAGACTTGTACTCCCCAGATATAGTCATCCTGACAGAAACCTGGCTAAAACCTCACATTACCAGTGAGCAAATACTCCTTACAGGTTATGGCATACTAAGAGTAGACTGGCTAAACAAGAAAGGAGGTGGTCTAGCTATAATATTTAAACAGCATCTAAACATCCAGATCTTAAAATCATCAGCTCCACAAATACACAATGAAGAAATAATATATACCAACCTCAAAATAAACCAAAACAAAACCATCTACATAATTGGATGGTACTTCCCACCTGGCCAAAACATCCCTCCACTAGAAAACCTCCTCAGCTGGTCTACCCACCATCTCCCTCAAGAAACTATCATTTTAGGTGATTTCAATATTGACTGGCAATCCTGTTCTGGCAACCATCCAACCCATCATGTAAACCTTCATGGCTTCACCCAACTAGTCCAGTCACCAACAAGGATAAATAAAAACTCCAGCAAGCACACTACCCTGGATTGGATACTAGTTAGTAAGAGCCCCCAGTCATATATAACAGGCTGCTTATCAGATAGCCTCAGTGATCACTCCCCAACATTCCTACTGAAAAAATACCTATACCAAGCTAAACATGTTGTCTACCGTCAGATACGTAAAAAACTAAACTTTAACCCACTCACATTCATTTCATCCCTCAAAGAATGTAACTGGCATCCTCTAAAGTACCTCAGTCTAGATGACGCAGTTGAATTTTTTAATACTACCTTCCTGAACATCCTTAATTACCATGCCCCCATAAAACTTTCCAGAATCAAAGCACAACCCTCCCCATGGCTACAGAAAACCACTAAGTCACAAATGAAAAACAGGGATAAAGCCTGGGAGCACTGGCGCAAAACCAAAACCCCCTCAACTAGACAGAAATTCCTAGAACTACACAATAGAGTCAAAAAGCTAATAAAACAGGAACAATTCCAATACTACCAGTCTGCCCTAGACTCCTCCCAACTCAGTCCCAAACAATTCTGGTCCTCCATAAACTCCATTCTCCACCCAGGTAAAGTAAGTACCCCTCCTCCTAACATCACTCACTCCTCAGAAATTATTGCTATCTCATTCAACACACACTTCATACAAACCATACTATCACTAGCTAAACAACACAACCCCCCTCCCCTCCAACCCACACCTTCAACTAGTAATCTCCCCACTGCCTTCTCTTTTTCTCCTGTACCTACCTCCAACATAAAAAACTCTTAACTAAACTTAAGCCCACCAAATTAGCAGCAGACAACCTCCCAAGTGAATACCTACAAATTACAGCTGATGCTCTGGCCTACCCAGTATCCATCTTGATTAACCGATCTCTGTCAGAAAGTTATGTTCCCACACTGTGGAAAGTATCACATATAATTCCCCTCCACAAAGGTGGACCCTCCAGAGAACTAACCAATTACTGCCCCATAGCTATTCTCTCTCTCCACTCTCCAAAATACTAGAGAGATGCATACACTCTCAGGTCTCAGACTACCTCCTTACTAACAACCTCCTTTCCAATACTCAGCATGGTTTCAGACCAAACCATAGCACCACTCTCCTTTACTAACACTGTCCTTCATCATAAAAACAATGGCTATCTCTCCTCTGCTACTTTCCTAGACCTATCTAAAGCATTTGACATGGTCCCACACAAACAACTTATCTCTGTCCTCAATAACCTATCCTTCTCTCAAACCAGTCACCAACTAGTTTCAGAGTTACCTGTCTGACCGCCAACAATCCATTGTATGGCAGAATGACATATCTCCCCTACTACCTGTCTCCATAGGGGTTCCCCAAGGATCCATCCTTGGACCCCCTCTCTTCTCTGTTTTCACCAATAATCTAGCATCTGCCACCAAACATGGCACACTCATACAATACGCAGATGACTCAACCATCATCTGCTCAGCCCAGTCCCTACCCAAACTGCAAAAAGTCACACACAAAGCCTTTTCCTCTGTTGAAACTTGGTTATCCGATGCCCAATTAATACTCAACCCAAACAAAACTAAACTACTCATCTTCCAACCCACCAAACATACTCAAAACAACTCTCACTTTAACATCATAGCAAAGGACAACACCACTATATACCCAACTGAACACACCAAACTGCTAGGAGTGGAAATAGACAATAAACTAAAATTTGACATTCACATATCCATGACCATAAAAAAGTCCACAAAAAACTAGGAGTATTATACAGAAATAAGCAACTTCTCACCAAAGCAGCAAAGATTTCAATAGCAAATTCCCACCTTATCTCCACCCTACTTTATGCCTCTCCAATATATAGCAACCTAAGGCAATGCGATCTAAACAAGCTAGAGACCTGCTACAACAAAATCGCCAAATTTGCCACAGGGGCATCCTACCATAGTCACCACTGTCTCTCACTTGCTGAACTGGGCTGGCTTGAACTCCCTCACCTCCTTTAATGGTATCAACTTTCACTCGCCCACAAACTAGTAAACCATCGACTAAATGTCCCATCCCTCCAGAATCTACTCCAACCCTATCGCACCACCAGACCACTAAGATCCAGCAACAAAAATCACTTGCAGATCACTAAAGCCAATAACTCTGCTGGTGAAGCACTATTCTCTTGCGCCATAGCCAAATTATAGAACTCCCTCCCACCCACAATTACCTGCATACCATCATGCACCCACTTCAAAACTTTACTAAAAGAACACCTAAAAACATGCTGGCTATGCCCTTGCAACTCCCACTCTAATATCACCCACCCCATCCAACCACTACCTTTCTTTCCACTCCACTAACTACCTTGATTATAGCAAGCTCAGATGCTCATAAGCCTAGTACTTATTATACAGCAGGAACTTCTTATTGTAACATTTGTTAATGTCTGTTATGTACTTCACAGATAGATTCTAGTTGTCTACTGATGTAGTATGTTCTTCATCTGTAAATATGTTGTAAGTAATTGCTATGTAAATTGTTAATCGCTATGTAATCCAATGTAACTACTGTCTGTTTTAACTGTGGAGCTTTTCTCCCTGGGCCTCCGCTGAAAATGGACCTATGTCCAGTCGGACACTCCCGGTCAACAAATATAAATAAATAAATAAATAATCAGATAGGAGGGGAGCTAAAACAATGACATCTATCACAGTCTGTACACAGGCTAAAGTACATCTTAACAATACACACACTGCCGACATTCTCCGTAAGTACACAGACCTCAGTACTGTACAATCATCCACAGAATGTCCAGGTTATGTCATGAAATATAACCCCTACTGTACATAACATGTGTAGCAGTCTAATATATCACTGGCTTGTTATCAGATATGATGACACTAATTATTTTATTTATTTATTTACATTTGTTTACCAGGAAATTCCAACTGGACGCAGGTCCTTTTTCAGCGGATGCCCGGGGAGAAAAGCTCCACATCATGTACATGATAGAGATACAAGGTTGCAGCAATAACAAACATTACAGGTTGTCGGATTTAATACAATAACAAGATACTGATTATCACCAGTATATACAGAAAATGTTGCAAGTCAAGATAGTTTCTTGTCATTTATAATATTAGTAACAAAGTTGTCAGACAAGATGTTAAAGTATGTAAAGACAACTAGCTATTTCTGACTGTGGTTAGTAGTGGCGGTAGTATAGCTGGATTAACAGTCTAGGCGGGGGGAGGTAAGGGTGGGGTTGTTAGTCTGGATTAGAACAAGGACAAAGCCAGTGGAAATTTAAGTGGAATTTGAGCGCCGTCTTGAAAAGGCTGCTGGAAGTTATAGTAGTTATAGAGGGTGGAAGATTGTTCCACAGTTTAGATATGGTACATGAAAATATGGCTTCTCCTGCTGAGTTTTTGGGTTTGATAACAGTGAGTTGATTTTTGTTACTTGATCTTAGGGGCCTAGTGGGGTGATAGGGTTGGAGAAGGGTTTGAAGGGATATTAAGGGGGTGGGTAATAAGTTTATGTGTGAGGGTGAGTTGATTAAAGTGAAGGAGTTGTGGGAGTTCTAGCCAGTTTAGTTCTTTAAGGGAGATGCAATGATGGCTGTGGTAGGAGTTTCCAGTGGCAAATTTAGCAATTTTGTTGTAACAAGCATCCAGCTTGTGTAGGACTGCCTGTCTAAGGTTGGTAAATATGGGAGATGCATAGAGTAAGGTGGAGATTAGCTGGGCTATGGAGATTCTAGCCACCTTGGTTAGGAATTGGCGGCTTCGATATAATGCACCAAATTTCTTGTGAACTTTTTTTATTGTGAGAGATATGTGGGTTTCAAATCTAAGTTTGTTGTCTATTTCCACACCAAGTAATTTTGTGTGTTCTGATGGAGTGATGATGGTATTGTCTTTGGCAAGAATGTTGAAGTGGAGGGTGTTTTGGGTGGCTTTGGAAGGTTGGAACAGGAGAAGTTTTGTTTTACTTCAGTTGAGTAGGAGCTGAGCATTGGATAGCCAGCTTTCTACAGAAGAGAATGATTCCTGTGTGATTTGTTGTAGTTCTGGTAGAGTGGGGGCAGAGCAGATGAGAGTAGAGTCATCTGGGTAATGTATAAGAGATGCTTGTGTGGTGGCAGTATGTAGGTTGTTAGTGAAAAGTGAGAATAGCAGAGGGCCAAGGATAGACCCGTGGGAACTCTGATAGTAACTGGGAGGCGAGGTGATGTGTTATTGTCCCAGATTACTGATTGCTGGCATCCATATAGATAGCTGTGGAAACAGTTGCAGGCTGGTTGTGAGAAGGAGAGGTTGGGGAGAGTAGAGAGTAGTAGCTCATGAGATACCATGTCAAAGGCCTTTGAGAGATCTAGAAATACAGCAGTAGAGAAGAGGCCATTGTTTTTGTGATGAAGTATAGTGTTGGTGAAGAAGAGCAGAGTGGAGGTAGTGCTGTGATATGGCCTGAAACCATGTTGGGTTTTGGAGAGGAGATTACTAGCTAGGAGGTAGTTGAAGACCTGGGTGCTAATACATGTTTCAAGTATCTTGGAGAGAGGGGAGAAGATAGCAATGGGGCAGTAATTGGAGAGGTTAGTGGAGGGGGTGCCTTTGTGGAGGGGAATGATGTGGGGTATTTTCCATATTGAGGGAACATAGCCTTCTGTTATGGAATGGTTGATTAGAATTGAAATTGGGTAGGCTAGTGTATCAGATGCCATTTTTAAAGTATTCAGAGGGGAGGTTGTCAGTGGAGGGCTGTTGTAGGGAAGTGTTGTTTGTTTAGAGATGTTATAGTTTCAGTGAAGTGTTTGTTGAAGGATTCAGCAATACTGCTGGAGGAGGGGGGGGTGGACGGCTGGAGGGTATCAACCTTCCCTGGGTGGAGGATATTAATAGTCGACCAGAATTGCTTAGGGTTGTGGTTGGTAGAATTTAGGGTGGATTTATAGTAGAGGGATTTGTCTAATTGTATATGCTTTTTGGCTTTATTGCACAGTTCAAGGAATGATTGCCTATATGAGTTATTTTTTTGTTAGCCGACAGTGCTCCCAGGCCTTATCTCTGGATTTCATTAGGGTTCTGTGGTCTTTTGTAACCATGGGGCATGCCTGGATCTGACTTTGGCATTTCTTACTGGGTGTTTAGGATGGAGAGGAAGGTACTGTTGAAGAAGTGGACAGCCTCATCTAGGTTGAGGTATTTTAATGGTGACCAGTTAATTTTTTGCAGGGAGGAGATGAAGGAGTTGGGGTTGAAGTTGGACTTCTTCCGTATTTGCCTGTGGATAATGGGCTTCAGACTGTTTGTGTGGTGCCGTATTAGGAAAGTGGGGGAGTGGTCACTAAGACTGTCAGGTAAGTAGCCTGCTAGGTAAGACTGAGGGGCTTTGTTGACTAGGATCCAGTCAAATAAGGTATGATTGTTAGGGTTTTTGTTGATTCGGGTAGGGGATTGAATGAGTTGAGTGAACACATGGAGATTAAGGTGAATGGTTGGGAGACTATTACAGGATAGCCAGTTGATGTTAAAGTCACCGGGAATGATGGTTTCCTGGGGAAGAGATAGAGTAGCCCAGCTCAGTAGATTTTATAGGGGTGTGATATGTTGCCCTGGTGGGAAATAGCATCTTATGATATTGATTGTTTTGTTTGGGTTTAGTTTGAGATTGGCATAAAGGATTTCTTCATTGTTGTGGTGAGGGGCAGATTAGGTCAGGAGTTGAATATTGAGGTGGTGTTTAAATATCAATGCTACACCACCTCCTTTTTTGGACAATCTGTCTATGCGAAGGATGTTGTATTCAGGTGGAAGTATTTCCTCACTTTTGATGTGAGGTTTGAGCCAGGTTTCAGTTAGGAAGAGAATATCTGGGGAATATATGCTTATGCTGGCATGCAGTTCTTGGATTTTATTGCATATACTTCTGATGTTTAGGGACACTATAAGTAGGTCTGTTGTTTTCTTGCTGGCTAGGAGTTGAGTTGTGGGGGGGTTGCTTGGATTTGGGAGGACCAAGGTTTGGATGGATGTCTCCAGTGAGGACTAGCTTATAGAGGGTGTTTAGGATATGTTTTATATACATAGTAAATTGCTTATGGTATACTAGGGATATTTTATTTTTGAGTGTGTTAGGTGTTTGGTAATGGAGTGTGTGTATTGGTAGGATGGTTTTGGTGGCAGGGGTTGTGTAGTTATAGTGTAAATGTTTGAGGGAGGGTGTTGAGAGAGTACAGTGTAAGTTGTTGGGGCATGTGACTGTGGAGCCTTGGTAGGATGTAATGTGAGCTAGAACTACACATGTTAGGATTGTTATTATATTAGGTAGTAGCATGATTGTGTTGGATGTAAGGGGAGGGGGTGAGTAGTGGTGTAGCCGAATTGCTGGCAATTAGGGTTGGGATTAAGACTAAGAATAAATGTCGAGTTAGTGGGGGTGGGTGGGAATATGGGGCAGGGAGGGGAGCGAAGTGAGCGTAGCGAACGGAGCAGGCTAGAACCCCCCCAGGCTAAAGATTGCAGGGTAAGTGTTTAAATAGACAAATTGTTAGGAGTTATTAGAATCTAGTAGGGAAAAACAATCTATAAACCTGATTTCAGCTGTGTCCTTTCTGGGTAGATACCTAGTTTGAAGCAGACAAAAAGTGTCAGTTTAAGTACCTTTTTGCCTCTATTTTACAGGTGGGCAATTCCAGTGTATCTACTGGGTTACCTTTTTTCACCTAGAGCTTTATCTTGGTTTACTGATAACTAAAAATAAAAAGTTAACTGGGGAATGTATTTATAGCAGATGGGGGTGCAGCCGCCATCCCTACCGTAGAGCCAGTTATTTCTGCTTTAGGCCAGATACTTTCTACAGTAGGAGGCTAAGAGGGAAACATAGCTAGACACCTACAGTAACCCATCTTCTTTCCAAAGCCCTTGAGTCCTTGTGGCTGGTTTCCCCACTACAGATGTGTCCAATGGCCAGGGATTCAGCAAGTGGGGGACTGAGAGAGAACCCCCTTGCAGGGACAGTGGTCAATAAATGAAAAGATGGAGACAAAAGCAATTATTACGTTAAGGTCTCTGAAAAGGGAATGAGAGAGAAGTGCTGTAAAAGGTAACTGAAATAATAAATTATCACCCAGGCAGGAGGGGTATTGGGTTTAACAGTAGCAGCACGTTACTCTATTTACACAGGTACAAAGTGTTTAGTAAAAAAGGCTCAGGCAACTGTTATGCATTCGCATATGAAGCCCTTGACATTAAACATCACCTTACTTAGTGATATATACCAGATAATTTGGGTAGCCCATGAATTTAAAGAAACAGTTCTATCACAGATATAGCAGTAGTAAACTATCAACAATTGTATACAACAGTACTTAAATATCGCAAGACAGACATTTACATATCTACATTGCTATAATATTTCTCATGGTACAGCAGTTAAAACAACTAAGGATCACTCTGACTTGGCAGCAAAACAGGACTTTAGCCATAATATGGTGTTCTGTATTTAACGTATAACACACAGTCACACTGCTTAGCATCTATTTTAACTGAAACGCATTTACTAAACAAAAGTGATGAGGAGTAGCAACCCAGTTAGATACTGTAACATCTGTAGGTGCTAGCAGCACTAAGCACCAAGCCAGACTGGAAAATGATACATTGTAACACTTTGTCTACAACTTTTATAAATAGGAAACCAGTTCTGCAACAGTAGCAATGCTGAGAGAAACAAAGCAATAGAACAATTGAGTTTGTAGAGACCTTAGCTGCAATGTAAAATTTAAGCTCAAACATTTACAATGAGATACACCATGAGCTGAAGGGAATTGGCAGCTGCTGTGAGTAAGCCAAGATGGCTCCAAAGGTTTAAAAAAAAATTTGCTAAGACAATATTGGAGGAGGGGGGTGGGAGTATTAACAGGCAATGTGAAGTAGTTAGTTCTTGTAGAAAATCATACTCAGGAGAAATTGAGTAGCAAATGCTGCAAACAACAATCTATAGACCTAAGTACATAGAGCCACCCTAGGCTAAAGATTGCAGGGTAAGTGTCTAAATAGCCAAATTGTTAGGAGTTATTAGAATCTAGTAGGGAAAAACAATCTATAGACCTGATTTCAGCTGTGTCCGTTCTGTGTAGATACCTAGTTTGAAGAAGACAAAAAGTGACAGTTTAAGTACCTTTTTGCCTCTGTTTTACAAGTGGGCATTTCCAGTGTATCTACTGGGTTACCTTTTTTCACTTTGAGCTTTATCTTGGTTTACTGATAACTAAAAGGAAATCGTTAACTGGGGAATGTATTTACAGCAGTGTGCAGCCGCTGTTCCTAGTCGCCGGTAGAGCCAGTTATTTCTGCTTTAGACCAGGTACTTTCTACAGTAGCAGGCTAAGAGGGAAACATAGCTAGACACCTACAGTAACCTATTTTCTTTCCAAAGCCCTTGAGTCCTTGTGGGAGGTTTCTCCACTGCAGATGCACCCAATGGCCAAGGATTCAGCAAGTGGGGGACTGAAAGAGAACCCATTCACAGGGACAGTGGTTAAGTAACCTATCTTCTTTCCAAAACCCTTGAGTCCTTGTGGCTGGTTTCTTCACTGCAGATGTGGCCAATGGTCAAGGATTCAGCAAGTGGGGGACTGAGAGAGAACCCATTCACAGGGATAGTGGTCAACTAACCGATCTTCTTTCCAAAGCCCTTGAGTCCTTGTGGCTGGTTTCTCTACTGCAGATGCGGTCAATGGCCAAGGATTCAGCAAGTGGGGGACTGAGAGAGAACCCATTTGCAGGGACAGTGGTCAAATGAGATACATCACGAGATGAAGGGAATTGGCAGCTGCTGTGAGTTAATTATGGTGTATGGCACACATGCACCACTTTATGCACGACATATGTACAAAGATTGACAGAGGTGTGGCTGGAAGCACATACACAGGGCCAATATTGACATGTTGCTGTGATATCCTCATACATTTACTGTTGTAACAGGGTTTGTTGCAACATATGTCCTATGATGGTTATGAAGTCAGTAACTGTCACAGACTTCACCATCTACAGACTGCAGTCCTCACACAACTTTCTGCAGTCCACAGATAGATTCTCTTTGGCTAGCACATGAAACCAAAGGCACAACACTGGCCAGTTTGCAGATGACCCTGCAGATGGGGATTCCTCATAAACATGGAAATGACATGGCAGCTATTGCAACATGTATGACATCCATATCCAGGCAAACACTGTTAAACCAACATTACTCCAAATGCAGTATAGCAGCACTTAGAGTCTGTAATCAGGTCAGGCACATACCCCTCCTGTTTGTTGCCCTCTTTCCACAGTGTATGTTGTTAGAGGTGAATCCCCAATCCATCTGAGATGCTGTTTGCCAAACAACAGATCTGGTTTCTGCTCACAGTGAATGAAAAGGGCCAACACCACCATGATGTTCCTAGATATTTGAGTGTGTTTCCATACAACTGACTATGGGGAATGTTGCCACAGCTGTCCCACATGCAATCAGCTAGGGGAGGGCTGCAATTTGTGCAGAGGCCATCAGCTGATCATGACCATTACTTAAAATACACATGCTGCTGCCTAAGCATAGCAGGTGTGGGTCTTCACATTCACCAGAGAGGGGGTGGGAGAGGCAGACAGAGGCAAATACATGTCAGGGAGGGGTGAGAGAGTAAAACTGTAGCATGTTTGTGTCACACACCTACCAGTGCAGGGTATCAAACCCCCGACAACTATGTTGTGCTATCACAGTTAGATGCAGTTATTGGATGTGCCACATGGGTTACCTGTTGTGGAGCACTCAGGACATTTATGTGATGGTGAGTGACATCTGCAACAGGGATATGGTACATATGTGGTAGGTGATGTACATGTGCCTGTCTGCATGAACATGTGCCAGCTTGAACACAGCCACAGTCTCACAGGGATGTACACACATTGGCACACTTGGCAGGGCCAGGAGTATAACTCATCAGTAGTGGGATTGCCATAACACATCACTGTGCAAGTATCACATGCACCACATGGGTCATACAGAGGTAGTAAAGGCAAAGAGTATGAGGAGGTGTCAGACAATGGACAGCATGCTTCAGTATGCCCATGGGGGTTGTAGTGAGTGTAGATGTGGCCATATGCACCATGCAACACACACACACACACATACACACTGGGTACCAGTACTGACATGCATGGGTGCATGTCTGCATGGGTGTGTGGTGGTCAACTGTGCCAGCAGGCTATACAAGGGTAGGTGATGGGTATATCTTGGCATCAGGCCACATGACAATGGTATTCATTGTGGCTCAGGGCTGTAGTTTCTGCATTTGTCCACACAGGTGTGTATTGCATCCCCCATCCATTCACCTGGGTAACTATTGTGTGTGGCCAATGCTGTGCATCGCCTGCCATGTATGTATTCCTTAGTCCATGATATAGATGATGTCTAGGATCTGCACACCTCCCACATGCATGTACAGTGACATGAGGAACTGTACCTGGGGTGTCTGGCACATGTTGTGAACACGGATTATCATCAGATGTGCCAGTCTTACCCACCTGTGGCAGGAACTGGTAATGGGCAGCAGGTTTACCCTGCACCTACATTGATAGCATGTTAACAGCATTCCTGGTGTCAGTGGCATCTGTCCATACAGGGCACGTTGTCAGGCATGGTATGTCCATTTTGGTCACATGTGAAGGCACCACAGATGGTGCAGGTGTCCATTGGGGAACATGGGGGAGGTGTACTGTCTGCATGTATGTGCTTATTGGACAGATGGGCAAGGTGACATGGCCTCTGTAGCCCACTGCTATCACTCCATAGTTACTATCAGTGGCCAATATGCAGTGTACTACCCACATATTGGCTGTTGCCGAGGCAAGTGTGTATGACACATGGGTAGAGAGTGTGATCTGGGTAGTACTGGGGTTGCTAACTGTCATTGCCTGGCCTTGATGTCACATGTATGGGTATGGCTTTGCACCCCAGCCTCTCAGCTATTTTACATCTGTTATCCCAGTACGGGTGACATTGTGATATATAGTAGGGCCACCATATAAGAAATCTGCAGAACCTGCTCCACATTGGCCACGGGTGTCACACACTCACAACTACCTCAACACAGGATATGGGTTATAAACACACACACACACACACGCCTGCCATGTCTTGGAGTAGAACCCCTACCTAACTAGTTTATTATACTACAGCACTATGCAGTTATAGTATGCGCCACAGACATTACTGGAGTATTCCTTCCCCAAAGGTGTATTTCACAATGGATTACATCAGCAGAATTAGCAAAGTAGGGCATTTTATATGTATTGCGTGTGACTAGCCTATACTCCATACACAGACATTGGAACACACACAAAACATCCAGAACTGCCACGCTCCAGCAGTATGCAGTTACCAGATATGCTACAGGGCAATAAACTTCCCAGAGGTGTATTTCTAGGTTGGTGACATCAGCAGCCTTGGCAAAGTTGAGTATATGAATTGTAAGGAGTGTGTGTACCCTAAAAAGCATTGCTCTCTACACAGTGACAGACAGACACACACACACACACACACACACACACACACTCACACACACTTGTCATGTCTGGAGTTAGAACATCTACCTAACTATTTTATCACACTACAGGATTAAGCAGTTATAGCACGCACGACAGAGATTACTGGGATATTTATACCCCAAAGGTGTATTTCACAGTTGATGATGTCAGCAGACATGCCAAAGTAGGGCAATTGAGGCTGTAGTGTCTGTGAATAGCCTCAAAAACATTGCTTCCTACTCTGACAAAGGAACACACACAAACATTCACACTTAAAACATCTGGGGATAGAACTCCTACCTAACTAGTTCATTACACTACAGCACTGCGCAGTTATAGTACACACCACGAAGATTACTGGCATAATCCTTCCCCAATTGTGTATATCACATTGGATGACATCAGCAGCCTTGCCAAAGTTGAGTATATGCATTGTAAGGTGTGTGAGTACCCTAAAAAGCATTGCTCTCTACACAGTCAGAGACAGACATGCACACAAGCACACACACACTCACAGTTGCCAGGTCTGGGGTTAGAACTCCTATCTAAGTACTTTATCACACTACAGCAGTATGCAGTTACAGGACATGCTACAGAGATTACTGGGCTAGTACTCTCCCAAACCTGTATTTCACATTGGATGACCTCAACAGGCTTGTCATAGTAGGGCTATGGGGAGGGCGGTGTGTGCATGGGCCATAACCCATTCATCAAGGGGTTGACACGCCACATGCGGGCACACACTGGGTCATATGTCACAGGTACATGTATACAGCTGCTAGATGACTACTTCCTTGTACAGTCATGCTGCATAGCTGGCACATGCACCACATAGTCTGTAATGCTGATAGATACTGGTGGCTAGTATCTGCAGTGAGTGACATCTGCACCTCATGTGTCTGGGGCCCTCTGGCTTTGTGCTGGGTGAGACAGGCCTGGATGGCTCCTTGTCACAGTCACCCTCTTCTACACATCTATGTACATCTACCTTTGGCTTATTATAGTGTGTTGGCTTATTATAGTGTGTTGTCCTGACATATATGTCTGTATTTCTATCCACTGTGTGTGCAAGGCATGAGTGGTGCATACTGATGAGTGTCCGCACTAACAACTGCAACTGACAGATATGTCTGATCCACTGGTGTTTGCAGTCATGGTATTATGTGTTTGTGTGTGAACATGGCCAGTATAATCCTTCAGTATGTTGTTGAATGACATTGCCTTCATTTCTCTAAGTGTGTGAGCATGCCCAGTATGGCCGTCTGTATTGAATGTGTGGATTGTGTCTAGGTAGTTTGTGCTGCAGTGCTGACCTTTGTGTTGTACACCAACAGGTAGCATGCTGTTTCTGCAGGGTTTCCATTGATCATTCGGCTTTGACTGTTACTACATTTCTGCATAGCAGGGGGGGGGGCACACCTGACTGTTTCTACATTTCTACACAGGAGTGGTGGGGGCACATCTGACTGTTATTACATTACTATGTAGGATGAGGGGAGCACACCTGACTATTTCTACATTTCTACACAGGGTTGGGGGCACACCTGACTATTATTACATTACTATGTAAGATGTGGGGGGCACATGTGACACTTGTACGCATTTGTTATGACTGTACTGGTACATCAGGTACTCCATTTCATTCTGTATTCTAACCTATCATGCTGACTAGAGGCATACCAGTGTACTACAGATCTTAGCTTTGGCTGCCCTACATATTATTGTCTGACTTCCTACCCCTCAGAACTAACATCACACTGCCTGCCCTGCTGTGGTCTATCTGTGTAGGCCTAGGGGGGAGGTTCACCATAGCCATCATTCTGGGGCCATGGCACAGGCTCTGTTTGGGTTTGTCTACACCTGTCCTGCTGGCTGAGACTGTTGTTGGGTATGTGAACCTTCCTGACTGGCATGTGTGGGTCTTATGGACACACATGTAGCTCAGCCCATTTCCTGCAGTGGGATTGGTCACCCTGTGTAGTACTAGCTACTATGGTGACTCCAGTATGTGTTACAGACAAGGTGCCACTATGGGTGTCTACTGTCTGCTGCCATAACGTTCGGCCAGCCAATTCCCTTGCATGCTCACATCCATACCATAGCTACAGGTAACAACACATTCTACTCCATTTGGCAATTGGTAGGTTGATTGACTTACCTTGAGGGTGTGCCAGACTTGCAGATGGTGCTGCAGGACTGCCTATGTTGGATGCACATAGTACACTCCGTATACATGGTTGAGCAAATGTTTTGCATCCCTTTTACTGTATGTGTGAGTCAGAGAGATGTCATTCCCTGGGTCCCTACTGTGTCAGTGCATGTGCTATGCATTGCCTCTCTGCCAAGGCTAGGGCATACTGGGCAAATGTGCACAGAGCTGCTATTTCCTGGTTTACTTTTCTTTTTTTTTTAGAACCCGGTGTGTGGCGCGCACACCCGCTTAGGCTTTGTGAAGAGTATTTGGCAGGTTTACACACACCCCCTAGCTTGCCCAAGCCACAGGGCTCCAATCTGTTTACAGTATGCCTGACACCCCCCCCCCCCATGATGTCACCTAACTCTCAGGCTTGCACCAAGCTATTCCTACTCTTACAATCTTGGGACCTGCCTCACACCCTGGGGAAAACTGGGATTCACTATCTTTCCCTTCATTTGCATATGATTGCCTGCTAATGCATAGTTACATATCTTACACTGCCCCCCCCCCTTTGCAACCACTACTCACTGGCCAGGTTGTCTTCTGCCTGCCATTGACTTGCATGGCAGAATACTGATTTTAGTTAGAATGCTTATTTTAGGTTTATTTTATTATTTTCTCCCCGATCCCATTTGCGTGCCGCTGCCCTACACTTAAACAGTCGAGATCAGCGAAAAACAAATTAAAAGTTGTTTTTTTTTATTTTTTTATTGTTTGCAATGCCAATGGCCTTATACTTGGCTATTGGCATGCTTCCTCAATGATATGCAGCCTTTATTTGGTGCTGTCATAGCTCCATTTCGGATTTTGCAGAAATGTACTCGGTTACTAACAGAGTACATTTCTGCAGATAGCACTTGTCTTGTACGAACTGTTGCAAGCTTCCTGGATTGCAAAATCACCTCATTTGCATGGATTTCTCCTGCAAATGAGGTGATTTGCATACCAGGGCTTAGTCCGTGCATGATTAGTGCAGGAGCTCTCGTGCATGCCCCTGCAGGCTGTTCCTGGATCACATGGCAGACAGCCTGCTAGGGCTCCTGGACTAATCATGCACACCATGCAGGGCATCGGGAATCTGGGGGTTTATCTAAAATCTGGCTGTGTTCTTGCTCAAAACCAGGATAAACTATCCCTAAATGTGAAGAAGTACCTTTTCGCTCCTTATACATCCTTACTCTCCCTTCTTCACTTACTTCCTTACTGTTAATTATCTTCATTGACTTTCTCTCTAAATATACCATAAGCTTGTTTTTCCCTGTGATTCCTATTTGTATTATTTTAACTTGCCTTTAATTTCTCTAGAAACTGTCTAAAATTTCTCTAAATATGAAATGATTGTGATACACCTTGTATTGATTCTTAACCAATGCTTTTATATTATGACTAATTTGTTATAATTATTTATACTGCAGATGTTTTTGTTTTATTTTTGAAGGTTGTAAAATTATTGCTCTTAAAATGTTTTGTAGTAATTCTGGAGCTTTTCTTCCAGGGCCTTCAGTGAAAATGGGCTTCTATCCAGTTGGACTTTCCTGGTAATCAAATGTCAATAATTAAATAAATAAATTCTAGTGCTGTTTGTTTGTAAATATGTAGCAGATCCATTGAGTTAAGACTGGAGAATATCTTGTAGGTTAGGCATAGATCACCCGTCTGTAGGAGACCAAGTACAGGGACATGGATTTGAGGTGGTCTGCATAGGACATATTATTTACACCCTGTATTATTTTAGTAAGGAACCTCTGTGGCCACTCCAGCTGTAGCAAATGCCTAGTCAACTATATGCTAAAAGGTGCATTGTACTCAAATGACGGCTGATTATAGTGGGACTATGATCTCCTTAGATCTGGATACCATGACCTTATATTTATAAGTTGAGCCACTTGGAAGGATTTTCTCATTACCATGGACATGGTAATCAAAGTTCAGGCTGGGTTCCTAAGTCCCTTACCACTGGGTCTACTCACAGGGGAGTGTTATCAAGGTTGTAATTTTTAGGATTGGTCATCTTCCCAAAGGGTATAATTATGCATTTTTTTGCATTGATTATGCCATGATTCTGTCACCATTTATTTGTCTGTGTCAGACCCTCCTGGGGGATATCTACATCTTAGGGGGAATTCAATGATTGTACCCAACTTGCAGCCATCAGCAAATGTGGTCAGCCAAAGGCCCTCTACATCTGTCTTGGCTTCTGAAAAGTATATTCCAAATAAGACAGGTCCCAGTACTGGGCCCCGTGGGACACCACTAGTAACAGGCCTCTTGGTGGAGGTGAGTCCCCCAACCTAGCTTCTTATGTCCTATTTGTGAACCATTTGGATAGCCATAGGGTAACAGAGGGGTTTGTATCTAAATGTGTGAGTTTGTCTAATACCTGAGAGAGGTATTGTGTCAAATGCCTTTGCCAGGTCAACGTAGGCAGTATGTACCATTTTGACCTTGTCCATTGCCCTAGTAACCTTTTCAAAGAAGTCCACCATGTTTAGTAGGCATGGTTCCAGTGACTGAAGATTTCCTGTATCAGTGTTTATCAGGTCCATAATAATGCTTTCCATGGCCTTGCATATAAAACCAGTTAAACTTGTGGGTCTGTAGTTCCCTGGGTCTATTGATGGCCTGTCTTTGTGCAGATAGATGAATGTTGCAGTCCTCCATTTTCTATGGATGAATCTTATCTGCAGCCTATGGTTGAATAGAGATTCTGGATAGCCTGAAAGTCATATTTCAAGCTATATATCAGTCATCCAGAGATATTATCAGGACCCTTTGATGATGTGTTTTTAGCTCTGTAGAGTACAGTGTGGACCTATTCTTTAGTGATAGGTGGGGAAGAAATGGTGGAGGGTATTTCCTGGGGAGGAAGAGTGGGTGATGGGGTGAAATTGGAGCTACATTTATTAATTTTCAATATCCCCCATTTCATTATAGGAATTTCCATTTACTATTAGTTCAGCACACTGATGGATGTTCCCTTTAAGGTTGCATATGTAATTGAAAAATGATTTATTGTTATTCTTAGCATTGGAGGCTATTTTTGCTGAAAAGTTGGCTTTGGTAGACTTGATTAGTTGCTTGTTGAGACTAACCAAGGAATTTTTTGTCTCTTGAGGCATAGTCCTTCCTATTTTTAGACAGGGTTTTCTTTCTTTTATTGCACAACCTATTTATACTGGTATTTACCAAGGGAGCTTGTTTTTGGCATTTGTAGAAAGTTTGTTTTGGTTTGGTACTGCTGTCTTCATGTAGTTATTTACATGCTTGTACAGAGTTTTTGTAAACATTTCCACATAGAATGCAGTGTTCTCTAAGTGTATGGGGCTTGGAATTAGGTATGGTATCACTTAATAGGAGGTAGTGAGCGTTGGAAAAGTTCTTAAAGGTTCTGGGATTTGCTGGGAGTTTAGCTTTCATATTTATTTCAAGGCTAAACACTTAGTGATCTGATCTTACCAGTGAGAACATTACACAAGGGGGGCTGCAACATTCCCACATATTTGTCAGTACCAGTTCCAGGGTCTTTGCACCCCTAGTAGGCATGCAGACTACCTGTTCCAGGGTGTTTGCTTTGACAAAATCCTGGAATCTTTGAACTTGCATGCTAGAGGTTGTGCATGTTTCCCATTTTACGGTGGGATAGTTGAAATCAGTCATGAATATGGTGTCAGGCTGAACTGTGAGTGACTCCAGTACATTCACTTATGTGAAATGGTTATCCAGGGTCAAAGACAGGGACCTACAGCAAGCAAGTATATGATACTGGACTTTACCTAAGTTAAGCTGGACATGGAGTAGCTGAAGCATGTCATATTGTTTGAGCAGGTTTGAGTTCTGCTTACTTTTTCTGCAGTTTGACATGCCTCCACCTCTTGTCTTTTCTTCTGTGGTAGCCAGATTAAATGTGTGGAAGGCATTTGAGCCTTGTACTGCTAGGGTGCTTTCTGTGGCTTCAATTACTTTAATACTTTATTTGCCTGGCGCTCAGTCTGTAGACTGAATCATTATGGTGTAGTTCTGTGGCAAGGTGACAAAGTATTTTTGGTGTGTGACATATGGTATGGAATTATCAGCCTAGTCCTTAACAAGTGAAGATGAACAATTTTTTTTTTATTGCATCAAATGAAAGTAGAATTTGTTTTTGACAGTCCTTTTCCAAGTGGTGGTCTGCCTGTAATTCATTATTTAATGTCATATTGCTTTTGTTCTGGTATTAACAATATCAACATTCAAAGTGCAGAAATTGTATGTCCGATCTGTTAATGAAATGTGAGAGAAGGACTGGTCCATGCATAAATCCTTCTGGCACAACTTTTGTAGTGAAACCAGCATCTATGAGTGAGCAAGCATTTAACACCATGAAGGGCCTGCTCAGTAGATAGTTACTGAACATCATCTGAAAATCCTCGCAGCATGGTAACATCCTTAGACTGGTCAACAGCTTATTGTGTGTGGCTTTATTAATGCAGTAATTCAAAAATGTTTATACTATTTGTGTTTGCAAGATGTTCAAAACTTTTGAATAGTAATTGGAGATGGTTTAAAATTTGGGAATTTGAATTAGACAGGTAAAAGCATAAGATGAATTATACCTGCATATGGAAATGGAAAGAAGGCTGTCAACTAGAGATGCATAAATCCCCACTTAGTACAAGAAATGTTCCACAAAGCCTGTATTAAATGCTGGGATAATATGAAATAGTATCAGTATGTTAAAATAGTGTCCTGGAACATTAGTGGTCTCACAGACCCAGTCAAAAAGCAAATGTCCTTACATATATCAGAAAAAATAGTGCACAAGTGATAACGTTACAGGAAACACATCAGGACATTGCTGAGCATACCAGTTTGAAGAGAGTGGATTGTAAAGGATACTTGGCAGGGGATCAGGAGGAAACGAAAAGTGGGATAATACTGACTGATAGTAACAGAAAAGAGAAATAAGATAAACAAGGAAGATATGTTTTTAGTAAATTATTACTTGAGAAACAGGATTATATTAGTTTGCTTATACATGCGTCCTACAATAAAGCAGTTAGAAATAAAAAAATGAGTGAGATAATTAACTTTCTACAGGCATGTGTGTATATATGGTTTACTATGGAAATTTTGAATCCAAATCCGTCGAACGTTTAGAACTTCGAACCTAAATGTCAGATTCGAAACTTTGCATAGTAAACAAATGCGAACATGAAAACATTGTTTGTTTTCAACATAGCAGAAAGTGATGTCAGTCACCTTCTGCTATGCATATTAACATACCGTTGAACTAAACATTCAATGGTATGTTAAAGCCAGTATTTTGCAGGGGGCTTCGCCCCCCTGCACCCTCATATGGGGGCTTTGCCCCCCACACTCCTGCATATTAAATATATCAACTCAGAGATCGCACTACAGTGAGGAAATGGGCCAATTCCCTGTTCCTCACTGCAGAGCGACCTCAGTTCAAAGTGTTAGTACATCGATTCTCCTGTGGTTGAGTGCACCATGGAATATGACCATATGAGAACCAGGATTTGATTAACTGAACCTTTCAGACAATGATTTCAAACACACAGTGTTTGACAGCATGACATTCACACACACTGTAGAAAACCATATATATATATATATATATATATATATATATATATATATATATATATGTGTATATATCAAGGGACTGTAATATAGTATGTCAAAGTACCAAATAGGTGGCAATCCACTGAGCACAGAAGAAGTTATCAGGGACCTGGGGACCCAGGTTGATAGTAGTCTGTCATTCGACACCCATGTAGCTAAAGTAGTTAGGAAGACCTTCTACATTGCCCACCTTATCATGAAGGGATTCTCATCTAGATCAAGGGAGGTCATAGTCTCCCTATACTCATCACTCATCAGACCAATGATTGAGTACAATGCCCCATTCGGAATGTATCTGACCCGACACTTGCAGCAGCTGGAGAGGCCACAAAAGTTCCTCACCAAAAGGATAAAGGGTCTCAAACATCTGTCCTATGCTGCCCGACTGAAAGAACTCCAGCTCTATTCAGTCGCCACCGCTTGCTCAGAGGTGACCTTTGCCTAACATACAAGGCCATGTCAAACCCAGATTTGATGAATATGCTTCACCTCAAAAATCTAGATCCGTCAGAGCCACAAGGGCGGAGACTTAAACCTCGACACGGCTATTAATAGGACGTGCTGGAGGGATAGATTCATCACCCAAAGACTCCCTATGCTGTGGAATAAAATCCCGGTATATGTGAGGCAGAGCACCTCGCTGGCCTTGTTCAAGAGAAATCTTGACCAATGGATGGGAGATCGCAGATATACCCCAGGGATTACCTCAGTGTCACTGCTCAACAGAGGCACAGCAAAATAATGGGTATAGTTCCCCATACTAAAGGGGTGGCGTAAGCCACAAAACTATGGGCTAGGCTTGTAAATGCCCTCGGGCAGATAGCCTAGTATGAACCTATGAACCTATGAACCTATGAAGTGGAGATGTAATGGGGTGTCCAGACAGGTCTCAGTAACACACGAAAGAAGATTTTTAAGGTAAGTGTTTGAAATGGTGAACATAGCTCTAGCAATGTAATGGGAGGAGTGAATATTATTTTTATTCAGCTTGGCATCTTGTGGGGGAATACTGGGCTCAGGATTTATACACTAGAACTGTTGTATATGGAAAACAGCTTTAAAATGCACACCATTATGTTATCCACTCATATAAGAGTAATAAAGAAACTGCGGTTATAAAACCCTTTAGAGGAGGCAAGCTGTGATGCTTCCCAGCATGATCCTTTAGAGAATGGGAATGTACGGAGTTGGAAAAGCATTTATATGGTCCAGAAATTAGGGGTGAGTACCTGATGGACAAATGGGATCTGATCAGCTGTAACTTTAGATACTTGGTACATGGACAAAGAAAATAAATGTGCAGGTAAAGTAATAGAAGGTATGTAGAGGAAACGGAGGCAAATGTTTATAAAAATAAGGAATAAGAATTAACCAATCAGGGAAAAGATAAAGAAAGGATCAAAGAACACCTTAATAATATAAATGAATTAAGGAAATAGCATTTGAACCACTGTAGTTTGAGAATAAAGCTCAGAAATTGCCTTCTAAAAATCTTACATCTAAGAAAAGTTAGCAAGAAATCACAGTATGATTCTGGAAGTTGTCATTTTATGAACAATTGTATATTGTTGCTTGACTCCTGTGTGGAATTTACTGCTGATTTAACGATTTTACGTATCTGGATTTTTATTAAAATCATTTAGTGGTATCTGGACTACTGGTAGTTTCTGACAGCAGTCCAGATAACACAAAATAATTTTAATAAAAATCCAGATACGTAAAATCATTAAAGCAGCAGTAAAATCCACACAGAAGTCAAGCAACAATAAATCTGTCTAGCTCCTCAGCTGTTACACCTTTACAGAGAATACCTAACCCTTCTTTCACTCTTTAAATACATAAATTCATACTAACAATTATCCCATTCCATTCTAGCATTTGTTTAGTTAATTAATCGCAGCATGTATTTCCAGTTTAATTCCGTTTTAAAATATAAGTTGATTCTTTTTTGCAAAGCCTTCTTTTGATATTACTTATATTCATTCCCTCAGTTTTAATCTACTCCAAAACCATGTACATGCAGAAAACGTACAGCTACTGCATTTTCCATTCTTCCTTTTTTATATCTCTGATATGTTCCTTTAACCTAGTTGCAAAACTTCTTTTGCTCTCTCCTATATAGAACCTATTACATGGACATTTGATTCCATATATTACTCCTCCATTCTGACATCCATAAGTCCCTTTTACTTGAAAACTTTTACCATTTATTTTTTCAAAACTACTCACTATATATTTGCAACTTGTACACTTTCCACACAGGACAGTTCACTTTAACATTATCTCTTTATTTGAGGAGACGAGGTGCATGGCAAAGAGAGAGGTGGTGAAAGCTAAGGATAAGGCGTATGAAGAGTTGTGTAAAAGGTTGGACACTAAGGAGGGAGAAAAGGAACTGTACCAATTGGCTAGACAGAGTGAACGAGCCTGGAAAGATGTGCAGCAGGTAAGGGTGATAAAGGATAATGAGGGAAACGTACTCATAACCGAGGAGAGTGTGTTGAGGAGATGGAAAGAGTACTTTGAGGGGCTGATGAATGAAGAGAATGAGAGGGAGAGAAGGTTGGATGATGTGCAGATAGTGAATCATGAAGTGCAGTGGATTAGCAAGGAGGAAGTAAGGATAGCTATGAAGAGGATGAAGAATGGAAAGGCTATTGGTCCAGATGATATACCTGTGGAAGCATGGAGGTGTTTAGGTGAAATGGCAGTGGAGTTTTTAACTAGATTGTTTAATGAAATCTTGGAAAGTAAGAGCATGCCTGAGGAATGGAGAAAAAGTAATTTGGTACCGATTTTTAAGAATAAGAGTGATGTGCAGAGCTGTAGTAACTACAGAGGGATTAAACTGATCAGTCACAGCATGACGTTATGGGAAAGAGTAGTGGAAGCTAGGTTAAGAAGGGAGGTGATGATTAGTGATCAGCAGTATGGTTTCATGCCAGGAAAGAGCACTACAGATGCGATGTTTGCTCTGAGAGTGTTGATGGAGAAGTACAGAGAATGTCAGAAGGAGTTGCTTTGTATCATTGTGGATTTAGAGAAAGCATATCACAGGGTGCCTAGAGAGGAGTTGTGGTATTGCATGAGGAAGTCGGGAGTGTCAGAAACGTATGTAAGAGTGGTACAGGATATGTATGAGGGTAGTGTGACAGCGGTGAGGTCTGCGGTGGGAGTGACGGATGCGTTTAAGGTGGAGGTGGGATTACATCAAAGATCAGCTCTGAGCCCTTTCTTATTTGCAGTGGTGATGGACAGGTTGACAAACAAGATCAGACAGGAGTCCCCATGGACTATGATGTTTGCAGATGACACTGTGATCTGTAGTGAGAGTAGGGAGCAGGTGGAGGAGAGCCTGGAGAGGTGGAGATATGATCTAGAGAGAAGAGGAATGAAGGTCAGCAGGACTAAGATAGAATATATGTGTGTGAATGAGAGGGAGGATAGAGGAATGGTGAGGATGCAGGGAGTAGAGGTGGTGAAGGTGGATGAGTTTAAGTACTTGGGATCAACAGTTCAGAGTAATGGTGACTGTGGAAGAGAGGTGAAGAAGAGAGTACAGGCAGGATAGAGTGGGTGAAGAAGAGTGTCAGGAGTGATTTGTGACAGACGAGTACCAGTAAGAGTGAAAGGGAAGGTCTACAAGAGGGTAGTGAGACCAGCTATGTTATATGGGTTGGAGACAGTGGCATTGACAAAAAGGCAGGAGTCAGAGCTTGACGTGGCAGAGTTGAAGATGTTAAGATTTGCACTGGGTGTGACGAGGATGGACAGGATTAGGAATAAATATATTAGAGGGTCAGCCCAGGTTGGAAGGTTTGGAGACAAAGCCAGAGAGGCAAGATTATGTTGGTTTGGACATGTGCTGAGGAGGGATGCAGAGTATATTGGGAAAAAGATGCTAAGGATGAAGCTGCCAGGTAACAGGAAAAGAGGAAGGCCTAAGATAAGGTTTATAGATGTGGTGAGAGAGGACATGCAGGTGGTTAGTGTGACAGAGCAAGATGCAGATTACAGGAAGAAATGGAAACAGTTGATCTGCTGTGGCGACCCCTAATGGGAGCAGCCAAAAGAAGAAGAAGAGGTAAACAGAATCTCCCTTGCACTACAAAATCTCAGATACTCCTGCCCCTTGTGTGTGTGATCCTTTTTATCTGCAAGCTGGGGTACACCAGAAGTAAACAAAATGAATTGGTATAAATGATTGTTTAGTTGTTGGTAAGCAGCCATCAAGGTGGCTTTATGCTGACATGGTTAGTTTGACGTTGGAGGAGGTAGTTATGTGGAGAAGGCATGTAAAAGCAATGTGAATATAATACAAATGAAAAGGAGTCCAACAGGGAATGACATGATTTTAGTTATATACATCTTCAAATGTTTCAGAATTTTGTAACGCCTCACTTTTTGAAAGTGTATTCTAAAGTAACATCACTACTTCACTGTCTATTTATGACCATTGAAAATGTTAAAATTGCAGCAGTGTTCTTTTACTAGTAAGGACAAAAAGATTTTCAGTGTTAAAGACCTGACATAAGTACCTCCTCCAACATCAAACCTAACCGTGTCAGCATAAAGCCACCTTGATGGCTGCTTACCAACAACTAAACAAGCTCAGATTCTTCTGCCCATTAACCATTCTCAAACTCTTCCTCTGTGGTAGATAATAATCAGTCAGTCCATGCACATTTTTTTGTTTCTATTCATCTTTCTACCTCTATCCACTACTTTATCTTCCTCTTGTGGCCAAATGGAGCCCCCATGCTCTTAATACTTTTCACTGCCTTTATCATCATCTATTTTACTATAAATATGCCTTAATTTCTATTCAGTATTCATTTTGTTTAATTCTGGTGTACCCCAGCTTGCGGATAAAAAGGATCACACACACACACACACACACACACACACACACACACACACACACACACACACACACACACACACACACACACACACCTCCCGATCGTACACCGTACCTGTCTCACGGCCAGGTGATCCAATCCTGCAGCTCCTTGGGCTGGCATGCAACAAATCCATCCTGCAGCTTCTCGGTCCTCCATGCTGGCATGATCCTGTAGCCCACGCATACTCTCCTGCGAGATGTGAGGAGGCTGGAGCCTCCTGCTATTGGTCCAGACTGCATCGCCTGCAGACTGGACACCGTCTGGTTTATGTGGTCATCACCGCACAGATCTCTGGGTTGGAAGGGTGGAGTTTACTGCCTTCCCTATCCGGACTGCTTGACTGAGCAGTCTGGAGTTCAGGAATGTCTGAGCATGCATGCTTGGTGTTCTGGTCTGCCTAACACAGCAGCCAGGAACTAAGCACGCATGCGTGCAGTCCGAGAGATTTTTTATTATTTTCATTTTTAGTTCTATGGGTACTGTGGGGACTGGGGACTTTATTTCACAGGTGGGAGGGCTGCAGTCCCACAGTCCTATAGCATGAGCCGCACCTGCCCTTGTGTAAGATGTTTGTAACTGTATCTAAATGTTTAGATTTTTCTAGGTTCTCCAAAAATATCTTATTATACTATTTAATTTCTCTGAGAACAATGTGTACAACGTTTTAGTAACAAAATGTAATTTTTCTAATTCCTGACTTTCATTTTTAACTTCATTTTTTTATTCTTATGTCTCTTTCTGGACATAAAATTTCCTTTCTCAGTTTATTAATACCTTCCTCCACTGTTGTCCTCTCATATCCTCTGTTCAAGAACATGCTTTTTCGAACTCTTGCTGACATTCTTCCTTAGTATTACACAACCTCCTTATTCTCAAAAATTCTCCATAAGGAATCACTTTTAGTGTATGGGGAGGGGGACAGCTTTCTCCAAACAAAACATGGTCATAGTCTTCAAATTTCCTGTGTATCCTTGTTTGCATGGGACCACTGTTGTCCCCTTTCTAGGGTTACATCTAAATAATTTACTGCTTTACCTACTTGTAAACCATCAAACTGAATGTAACTCCACGATGCTTCTGGACATTGTAACCTTACCTACTTGGAAACCATCAAATTGAATGTCACTGCACAATGCTTCTGGCATTATAATGTCATTTTATGAACAGTTGTATGAGATAGAAATTACAACTGTAGGTAAAGAAGGTGAAGTGCTGCAGTAGCGTTGTTGCCTCACTGTAAGACGCTGTCCGGTTCGATTCTCAGCTAGAGCGTCTTCTGAGTGGAGACATGCGTGAATGGGCGTACCTTCATTGAAGGTTGCGCATCAGGGCTGGTAACTCGGCACGTAAAAATCAACTACCAATCATTAGCAGACCGGAGTTCCGCTGTGGCAACCCCTAACCGGGAAAAGCCGAAAGACACAACAAGGTAAAGAAGGAGAATTAGTAGAATTTACAGGCAGCTTGGGATTGCCTAGTCTGTCAAAAGATGAAGTATTATCATTAATAGCTTCCATAAATAAAGAGAAAATAAGTCAAGAACATTATTCAGTGGGAAGGAGTCCAGGAGAAAATGAGCCCCCTAATGAGGTACCAAAACAGGGAAATAAAAGGTTATTGAAAACCTGACAGGAATTGTGCAATAAAGTGCTAGAGGGAGAAAAGGTGTCTTACTCATGAAACATTTATACCAAAGGAAGGTAAAGACCCAGTGGACCCTGCTTCTTATAAGCCAAGTTTCATCTTAAGCTATGGACTAAAATACTCCCTTGATGGTAGACTCTGACCAGTGTTGTTTTGTTTAAGGCATCTGCTGGGGCATGGTAATAGTATCCAAACAATGATGATTCAGAGTAAGACTGAAAGCAAGGGAATGCCATAACTTTTAACGAGTTTATATGCAGAGGATGCATTTAACAGGCTCTCCTGGGACTACCTCTGTTATATATCGAAGGTACGTGGGTTCGGTTCCCTAAGAAGCTCACTGACATAAGATGAAAGCAGATGTAGACTCGTCAGCAAGAGCCAAGGCAGCTGGACTTAAATTAATAAGACGGTCAAGAGCACGTTTCCCACTGTCCTCTTTTCTTTGATATTTATCTACAGCCTTTTGTGAAGAAGAGAAAGGATTCTCAGGGAGGAAGCTTTAATAGGTATGGACAGGAGGAGGAGGACTATTTGCTGATGTTACAATCTACCTAGTGAATATCATGTAGGACATTCCCAAGATGTTCTTCATTTTCAGACAGTTTCAGCAAGTATATGACTTCAAAAGGCCAAAGTCATAGAAATTAATTATACATGAATTCATGCAGCAATAGCTCATCTCTGGGGCCATCACAGGATGACATATCTATGGAGATGATTGATGAATGAAGTGGACTGAGCAGCAAGGGAGACATGCGGAGAAATAAAACACAAAGTTAACCTTGACATACAAACAATCAACATGTTTCTAGTCTCATGAATGCAATACACAGGGCAAGTGTAAACTAAGGGAGGATCCCCAAAACACATTAAAATATGTTGTGTGGGAAGGTAAAAGAGCCAAGGTAGCCTGGGACAAGTTACCATTTCCAACTGATCAAGGGGGATTAGGATTACCAAACCTGCAAAATTACTATAATGTCACACAACTGAGATCTGCCTATCTAGATCAAGCAGATATTTATAAAGCAACATTTCAAACAAAGATTATTTCACAGGGGAATGAAGATCTGTAGATTAACAGACTAAGTATATGGTCACAAACAATAAGGGAAGAGCCTAAAATGTATACTCTGCATTCTGTGCATAATGTGATAAAGGACATCTTAAAATTAAAATTAAAAAAAATGGAAACTGAAGTCATGCAGATAGAAATGTAACATGGGGTCAAGACAAGAACAGGCAAGCAGGAATTAGCAGGTTTTGGAAAGAGATCTTAGATTCTGGGAACACATTGTACAGGTAAGTGCCATGATATAATGTGTAGAAGCCAAAAGGTCCTTTGATTTAGATTTGGGAAACTACTACTTGTCAAAGCTCTTTGGGAAGATAAGAGAGAGGAAAAAGGAAGGTGAAAGAGGATGATAAAACCAAATTCGATACATGGTAAGGATCCTAATAGAAGCAAGGACACTGTAAGCTATATATGGTTTCTGATAGTAATTATAAAGGCAGAGAGGCAAACATAGGAGAAGCTAGGTGAAAAAGCTTAATCAAAAATGTACTAGAGATGATAGCTGAAAATATGTTAAACACTGAAGCATGCAAGTAAATCTAGAAAAATAATTTTTGCAAGTAAATGCTTACATAAGTATTTTTATATCCCCAGTAAGATCCATACACTGTTCCCCCAGACAGATAAAAGATGATGGAGATGTAAAACCAAAGAGATGGGGAACCAGGAAATTATGGTTGCATAAGTCCTACTTATTTGTAACCGTAGATGTTCATAGTTCATAGGTTCATACTAGGCTATCTGCCCTAGGACATTTATAAGCCTAGCTAGAGTGTGTTTGGCTTTCACCACCCATTTTAAATTAATTTTGCTATGCCCCTTTTCAAGGTTAGTATACTGTGCCTCTGTCTAACAGTGACACAGAAGTGATACCCGGGGTAAACCTACGATCCCCCATCCACTCATCAAGATTCCTCTTGAAGAGAGTCAGTGAGGGACTCTGCCTAACCTGAACTGGGATATTATTCCAGAGTGAAGGGAGCCTCTGGGTTATGAATCTGTCCCTCCAGCATATCCTATTTATTTCAGTGCTGAGGTTCAAGTCTCTCGAGCGCGTAGCTTGATGGGATTTGGATTTTCTGAGGTATAGCATGTCCATTAATTCCGGGTTGGACATGGCTTTATAAGTCAGGCACAGATTGCCTCTGAGCAGGCGGTATGCCACTGAGTAGAGCTGGAGTTTCTTTAACCGGGCAGCATATGGCATCTGTTTGAGCCCTTTGATCCTCTTGGTGAGGTACTTTTGGGGTCTTTCCAGTTGCTGCAGGTGTCTGGTAAGGTACATCCCAAAAGGGGCATTGTACTCAATTATGGGCCTGATGAGGGATGAGTAAAGAGGCACGATGACCTCCCCTGATCTAGATGTGAATCCCTTCATGATTAGGTGGGCTATATAAAATGTTTTTCTAACCACTTTGGCCATGTGGTTGTCAAATGAGATATTGCTATCAACTTGGGTCCCCAGGTCCCTAATTACTTCTTCTGTACTTAATGGAGTACCACCTATGTGGTAATTTGTGGGCACGTTGTTTTTGCCAAAGGGGATGACTATACACTTTTTGGCGTTTAGCTTGAGGCCATGGCTCTGGCACCAGTTGTCTGTTTCTATGAGGCCCTTTTGGAGGATGCTTGTGTCAGCTGGAGGGTCGATTATAGCACCCAATTTGCAGTCATCTGTGAACTTGGACAGCCACAGTCCTTCCTTGTTGGCCTGTACCTCCGAGAAATATATACCGAACAGGAGAGATCCCAGGACTGAGCCTTGTGGGATGCCACTTGTAACTGGTTTGGAGTCTGACATGGCTCCAGCAATTCTAACCATGTGGGTTCTGTCCTTGAGCCAGTTTGCAGCCCATCTAGTGACATAGGGGTTTATATTTAAGCTGGTGAGCTTATCTATAATGCCCGAGTGGGGTATTGTATCGAAGTGTATTGTAGTTCATGCTGCTTTACTGGCGTACAGAGTAGTAGTCCCCTGCAACCCTCCGTCTGACTGTCTATCAAAGCTTAGAGCTCCTCCTACTGCCTGTCTGTGGGTGTGAAGGACCAACAAACACACTGCATTACTGGCACATGCGGTAGTAGTGCCCTGCTACCTTCCTTCTGACTGTCTATCAAAGCTTAGAGCTCCTCCTACTGCCTGTCTGTGGGTGTGAAGGACCAACAAACACACTGCATTACTGCTATATGGGGTAGTAGTGCCCTGCCTTGCTACCTTCCTTCTGGCAGTCTGTTAAGCTCAGAACTCCTCCCACTGCCTGTTGGTGAGTGAGAAGGACCAGAACAGCTCTTTCTGTTGACAGATAGGACCCTTTCCAGTCTTCTAGGGTCCAACAGGAAGAGCAGAACACAAGCTTTGTGAACACCTACTATTCCACACCAAATGCCTCCCCAGACAAAAAACAACAAAAAATGTTGCTGTACAAAAACACAACAGCAACTTCAGCCCACCAAGTATATACACCCAACAAAAAGGGGTGTTCTATGAACATTTGTTGCAACAGATAAGCAGAACTTATACAACTGCACTATGTTCAACAAGCACACTGCCTTACTGGCATATGGATAGATTCCCAAAGCTTACCTAACCTAAGAGGAGAAGGGTCCAGAAGACCCTGCAGAATGGTTCTCATAAACCATACAAAGGATCTATAAAAACATCCAGTTTGTACTACTCCATGAATGTAAGGACAGAGGACCAAGTGCTGTTTCTAGAATCCTTTACAAAAAAGTCACAGAGGAGGAAAAGGCACTGATGAAAGCACCTTTACCTGGCTTTTCTCCTCACCATGGTGGGTGCAACAAAAAATACTACCAGAGGACAACTCATATGCAGTCAATTACTTAGAGACAGGTTGACATTTCCATGCCCTGGAAAAGGAAATAAAAACCCTTTCAGCCTTCTTAAAGGACTTTACTCCATCAAAGTAGTACCTGAGCTGCCTATGTGCATCCAACATCTATACCTTAATCTTAGATTCCAGAAAGAACACACAAAGATTAAAAGGCTGATAGAAAATGAAGACTGAAATCGCTTTGGGCCTGAAAAAGGATAAGCGTGTAACACAACCTTAAACGTGTGGAAAACCAGGTAAGGTTATTCCACCATGAGCTTGCAGCTCAGAAACTCACCTTACAGATGTCAGAGCAATACGCAGAACAGTTTCCACATTAAGAATTTAAGATCAACATGAGCTGCAGGTTTAAAAGGTGATACGGTCAGTTTTTCAAGACTATATCTGAGATACCACAAAGGAGGAAGTTGCTGGTTAGGGGGTCTCATATGCAATTCTCCTTTCATGAGCTGTTTTACAAAACAGAAAGATGGAGAGATCCATTGGTAGGCTAGCAGAGATGGCTAAATGCACCTAAGCAGTGGCATATGGTAAGCCATCCTTCAGTAATTCACATCAATATTTCAAGATCAGAGGGATATTAACATTAACTGTAATAGATCTTCTGTTTCCATTTAGGCAAGACTTAGAAAACCTCATCTGTTAGTAAACACAATATATTCTAATAGGTTTTCTTGACTCCTTTAACACCTGCTACACATGCTCAAGATACCAGGACAGATTGCACTAGCATTGGAGGGGAGAAAAGTGATCCCTGGATTGATACTCATTTGATCTATACTATTGCAATTCTTATCTAATGAAGGGCAGCACTGGCAACTGGGATTCCAGGGAACGAAAGTGCTACATCCAACCATTTCAGACATATCACTGAAATTTTCTCATGTGAAGATGGTCGGTGGTAAAATGAGAATCATGAATGCCATCAGTCCAAGAATTTCTAGAAAATCTCTAGCCACGGTGATATTCCTCTGGAAGAATAACAGAAACACCATCGAGTGTGACATGATCTTGTCTTCAAGAAGAAAAGTCAGAATATTGTTGTTGAAGTTGATTAAGCACTTCATAAAGATGAGTCTCTGCGAGGGAGTCAAACATGACTTGAGGAGGTGCAACTTGAAGCCTAGTTTGGGAGAGTCGGGGCAAGACCTTCTATAATGATTCCACACATCTGGATGGAAAATCCCCACAGTCCAGAAAGTCATCCAAGTACAGAAAAAAGTGAATTCCTACAGTCTGTTACTGGGCAAGTACTGGAGCAAGGTATTTGGAAAACACTCACATCACAATGGATACTCCAAAGGGCAATATAGAAAACTAGAACCAGACACAACAAATCTCAGGTATCCCCTGAAGTGATGAGCAACATGGATATGACAAAAGACTTCTGTCAAGAGACCAGGGTTACCATGAAGCAGTCATCAAGAAACAGAGGAAGCACTGTCTGCAGAATGAGCATCTTAAATTTGGGGACCTTGACAAAAGTATTCAAACAAAGAAAGATTCTGCACTGCTCTTATAGGGAAACCAAGAAAATACTAGAGAAGAAATGCCTCATTCTTCTCAGAGAGGGAACTGCTTCTATGAACCTTGAACCCAGCATGTGATGGGGGAGTAGGAGGGAGTAACAAAATGTGGACTAGTAGATAAGGAGGAACATCCTGCAAATACAGGCAGAAGGTCAATCTATGAACCTTAAACCCAGCATGTGATGGAGAGTAGGAGGGAGCAACAAAATGTGGACTAGTAGATAAGGAGGAACATCCTGCAAATACAGGCAGAAGGTCAATCTATTAACCTTGAACCCAGCATGTGATGGAGAGTAGGAGGGACTAACAAAATGTGGACTAGTAGATAAGGAGGAACATCCTGCAAATACAGGCAGAAGATCATTTCACTTCCATCTGATACCCCTGCCATCAATGTTTAGGTTCATAGAATTATACTAGGGCCTGGAGGTCCTTATAAGCCTAGCCATAAATTCCGCCTATGTTCCCTCAAAGTGAGCACCTGTTTCCGTTGCCTAGCAGGGACATAGGTGGGATCCCAGGGGTATATTTCCTGTTTCCCATCCAGTTGTCCAGGTTCTTCTTAAAGAGGGCTAGAGAGGTACTCTGCTTGACATAGAGAGGGAGTCTATTCCACAGATGGGGGAGTCTTTAGACACAAATCTATCCCATCAACAAGTTATGTTAATGTCACAGACCAGGTTAAGGCCTTGCATGTGGAGTTTGTCTTACAAATATGCAGCAACTCCATCAAGGCTGGGTCTGAAATGGCCTTGTATGCCAGACATAGGTCACCTCTGAGCAGTCTGTATTAGAGTGAGTAGAGGGACAGGCCTTTTAGCCTGTCTGTATAGGATAGGTGTTTGACACCCTGGCTTTTCCTGGTCAGGAGCCTCTGTGGTCTCTCCAACTGCTGCATTAGAGTGAGTAGAGGGACAGGCCTTTTAGCCTGTCTGTATAGGATAGGTGTTTGACACCCTGGATTTTCCTGGTCAGGAGCCTCTGTGGTCTCTCCAACTGCTGCATGTGCTTGGCAAGGTACATGCCGAAGGGGGCATTGTACTCGATAATGGATATGGTAGGGGAGGAGTACAGGGATGTTATGACCTCCTTGTTTCTGGATGAAATACTCTTACTTATGAGGTGGATTATGTAGAAAGTCTTACATACACTGGAGGCAACATGGTTGTCAAAAGTCAGGTTGTTATCAACTTTGGTGCCCAGGTCCCTCACGACTGATTAAATGTTATTAATGTGATAATTAGTGGGGATGACATTTTCCCCAAAGGGGATAATGATGTACTTTTTGGCATTCAGTTTGTCTTTGAATACTATATACATTCTCATAAATTCTGTCACGTAATCTACGATCAGTCCTTCCAACATAGAAAGATGGACAGAATTCACAGACACAGACAAAAAGAAGAAAATGCGTTAGCCGAACATGTTAAAACTTTCCCACATCATTCTTTTAAATTTTAGGTTATACAACAAACTGAATATGCTGATAGAGGTGGACCCACTAGTTTATTTTTGGAGACGTTAGAACTGTATTGACAAATTAGATGGCATACTACCACCCAGGGATAAATGATAAATGCTCTCTCGTGTCTGTTAAAATTGAAAAGTTTACTTAGATGAAATTGACATATAGATGGATCTATATATATTTATTTATGTATTTATATATTTATATAATTATATATTTATATACTTATATATATATTTATCTATTTATGTGCATCTTTATATTTTTAAATATAGACTTTTTTCTATTATTTATATGAGTTCTAACATGAATAAAGTAATGTTTAAATATTAATAGTTTAGATGGATATAATATATGCATTCATTTTATTAATTTGAATTGTGTTTCATGCTATATGGTTACCTACATGAAATTATTTAAGGTGTTATATGTATTAGTAAATTAATGTGTGCCACTCTACTTTAAACTGTTGCCTTTTTAAACTTTTTTTATGAAATGTCATCCCCTTTTAAATTTCGAGCTTTTGTTATCACATGGTTTTAACTAATGAGTTTAAGTTTGAATTGTTGAATGCCGTTTTGACTGAAGAAGTTAGATGAAAAGCGCTTTATTAAAACAGTGCTACTTGTATCCTAGTTCTGTATCCGGCTTTATTTGTTTTATTTACAACATATGGGTTGATGCCTAGCTAGGAGAGTTTATCTATTACGCCCAAGTGGGGAATAGTGTCAAAGGCTTTGCCTAGGTCAAGGTAGGTGGTGTGCACTGTCTTCCCCTCATCTATGGCTTTGGTGACTGTTTCAAAGAAGTCGACCAAGGTTAACAGGCATGATCTCCCTTTGACAAAACAAAACTGTGTGGGGTCAAGTGTTTGGAGGCTGCCAATGTCCTTGTTTATAAGGTCCATGATAATGCATTCAATGGCCTTGCAGATCAGGCTAGTTAGGCTAATGGGCCTATAATTCCTGGGTTGGTGGATGCTCCACCTTTGTGTAGAGGGATGATAATGGCTGTCCTCCATCAGCTGGGATGAAGCCGGTGCTCAGGATTTGGTTAAATAGGGTGTCTAATGGAGCTGAGAGCTCATGCCTAAGTTCATGTAGGATACAGCCAGGGATGTTATTGGGTCCCATGGAGACTGTATTTTTTGCCTTTAAGAGGGCATTAAGGACCTGTTCTCTAGTGATGAGGGGGGGGGCAGGAGAACAGGATGTCCTGGTTTACTAATGGGGAGGACAGGGGGGGTGAAGTTTTCACTGAACCTGTCTGCCTGCAGGTTGGCTATATCTATGGCATCTCTGTATGATGTGTTATTGACCACCAGTCCAGAGCAGATTTGGGTGTTACCTTTGAGATTGCAGACATATGTGAAAAGGCCTTGTGATTGCCCTTGGTGGATGTGGCCAATTTTGACTCAAAATTAGCCTTAGAGGATTTCATAAGTGACCTTATTTGCTTGTTCAGACAAAGGAGAGATTGCTTCCAACATTGCACCTGCTCCTTCTTGGCCCTGGACAGCAATTCTTTCCTTCTGTTATAGAGTTTGTTTATTGCTGCTGTCCACCAGACAGGTTTATTCTTCTTTGAGGAAGATAATTTGGTCCTGTCAGATATTGCTGAGTCCATACAGCTATGTAGGTGCTCATATAGTTCTTTAGTGTAGGCCTGGCCATTAGTGCTAGTTCCAACTGAAGGGATGATGGCTGTGAAGCTCTTTATACCTGCTCTGAGGAAATTGTAGCCAGCTTTGGAAAAGTTTTTTCATTTGAGCCTGACGGTGGGGGGGGGGGGGGTCAGGGGAGATGGTGACTTCAAAAGTGATCGCTTTATTGTTGGACCTTACTAAAAAGGATGACACTGTAGGAGTCTACTGTGACTGCTCATGTTGGTTAGGAACAGGTCCAGGATATTTTCACCTCTTGTAGGGGTGTTGACCAGCTGATCCAATGCATTGGCATTGACAAAGTCGAGGAATCTCTGGGCATTTATGTTTGGGCTAGAATAGGTCTTCCACTCTATGGTGGGGTAGTTAAATTCACCCAGAATCAGGGTAGAGGGTTGAATCTTGATGGATTCAAGTAAGTGCATATAGGTGGAGTGGGCATCCTGAGTCATGGTTGGAGCTCTGTAGCTAGCTATGATTTGAATAGGTGTTTTGTCAACAGTTAACTGCACTTGGAGTGTCTCCTGTGTGTCATACCATTTGGCCATCCTGGAGGTGTGTATGTCTTTGATAAATATTGAAACTCCACCTCCTTTGGCTTTGTAGCCCTCCATTTGGGGTCTGAAAGTATGGTAAGATGAGTAACCTGGTAAGGCTGCGGTGCTCTCCACAGCTTTGAACCAGGTTTCAGTAACTGTACAAATGTCAGCATCTTTCAGGGGAAGGAATGCTTACAATGACTGTAGTTTCATGCTAAGACTCCTAGGATTTGGCAGCATGATCTTTAAATTTCGTTTATAAGAATTTCATGTTGGTAATTCTGTGCTCATGATTTTGCCTAAAAAAGGCACTAAGGGGGAGGCAAGAGCCTTTGCCAGAAGTCTAAAGCCCGAGGGAGACAGATGAAGACCATCTTTGGCAAAGCATCGTGGTCTGTCAATCATGTTCTCCGAGGCTGTCAGATACTGGATCCGCTTGGAATGACACCTAAAGCTAAGCCAATTGTTAAAAGTCAGTCATTTCTGTTTGCATTGAGATGTCATTCTGCATGATGGCAGGATGCTGCTTAAGGCTAGGGACATACCTGCCTGGGATACATATTTAGTGAGCTCAATCATGTCTTGCTTCATTCTCAAGTCATTCACACCAACATGAGCTAAGAGTCATAACAGTACCTGCTGTTGTGAGACTTGAGTGCATGTGTGATATGGTGGATTCTAGCACCTGACAAGCAACTTACTGTGACTTTCTCCTTGTCTAGCCTGGTGAGAGGTACATCTGTGTGTCTCACTATAGAGTCTCCTATGACTAGTATGTTGGGTTTGTGGTTGGGTCTTGTCAGAACCCACTCTTGGCCCAGCCATCGTGTAAAGAGCTGAAAATCAAAACAAGACACCCCTATGGGGACTTGGAAAAGATGAGTGTTATGCCTTGGCATAGTCATATAGTGTGGAAGGAGGAGTTAACCTTTTAGAGAAAGGAACCACTCTTGGTTTGGCAGAGTTCTCAACCTGCCTTTTCCTTCTGAAACCTTAATTTCTGGGATTTCTGTTTGTTGGGCCACCAAAAATAATCCTGCTTAATGCAGGGAAACTTGGGATATGGAACATTACTGACACTCCTTAAATCAGTTTACCTATGTAATACCCATGTTTAAGGATATGATTAACTGCTGTACCAAACATACAACCAGAATAATGTTATTTTTTAACTCATTAGAAAGGTTTTGAATGTGCAGCCAAGCAGAGCTCCTTGGTACCACTGAAAAGCATAACTCCACAGTACCACTGTCAAGCATAGCTCCTTGGTATCACTGGCAAGCATAGCTCCTTGGTATCACTGACAAGAATAGCTCTGTAATACAACAGACAACCATAGCTCCTTGGTACCACTGACAAGCATAGCTCCATGGTACCACTGACAAGCATAGCTCTGTAGTACCACCACTGACAAGCATAGCTCCATAGAACCACCAACAAGCATAGCTCCTTGGTACCACTGGCAAGCATGATTCCATAGTACCACTGACAAGCATAGCTCCTGGGTACCACTGACAAGCATAGCTCCCTAGTACCACTGACAAGTATAGCTCCTTAGTACCACTGACAAACATAGCTCCATAGTAACACTGAGAAGCATAGCTCTGTGGTACCACTAACAAGTCATAGCTCCTTAATACCATTGACAAGCATAGCTCCTTGGAACTACTAAGAAGCATAGCTCCTTGGTACCACTAACAAGAATAGCTCCTTGGTACCACTGACAAGCATAGCTCTGTAGTACCACTGACAAGCACAGCTCTGTAGTACCACTGACGAGCATAGATCCACAGTACCACTGACAAGCATAGCTCCTTGGTACCACTGACAAGTTTAGCTCTGTAGTACAACTAACAAGCATAGTTCCTTGGTACCACTGACAAGCATAGCCCCTTGGTAAAACTGAAAAGCATAGCTCCTTGGTACCACTGGCAAGCATAGCTCTGCAGTACCACTGACAAGCAAAGCTCTGTAGTACCACTAACAAGCATAGCTCCTTAAAACAACTGATAAACATAGCTACTTGGTACCACTGACAAGCAAAGCTTCTTAGTACCACTGACAAGCATAGCTCTAATGGTACCACTGACAACCATAGGGTTGCAGTACCACTGGCAAGCATACATCCTTAGTACCAGTGACATGCATAGCTCCATAGTACCACTGACAAGCATAGCTCCTTGGTACCACTGACAAGCATAGCTCCGTAGTACCACTGAGAAAAACAGTTCCTTGGTATGACTGACAAGCATTAAGCTCTGTAGTACCACTGGCTCATAGGTTCATAGGTAGGTACTAGGCTATCGGCCCAAGGGCCTATGTAAGCCTAACCAACAAGGTTCCCTGCTTTACACCACCCAAGAAAGTTATTTTCCTGTGCCACTGTCGAGCAGAGACACAGAAGTGATCCCCGGGATGTATTTCCTATTTCCCATCCACTCATCAAGATTTTTCTTGAAGAGTGCTAATGAAGAACTTTGCTTGACATAGATGGTTAGCCTGTTCCAGAGTATGGGAAGTCTCCGGGACAGGAATCTATCCCTCCAGCATGTCCTGTTTATTGTGGTGACAAGGTTTAGGTCCTAGTGCATGTAGCTCGGAGTGATTGGGATTTCTTTAGGTGTAGCATGTCCAACAGCTCTGGGTTTGACATAGCTTCATATGTTAGGCAGAGATCACCTCAGAGTAGGCAATATGCTACGGAGTAAAGCTGGAGTTTTTTGAGATGGTCAGTGTAGGGCATTTGTTTGAGGCCAGTAATCCTCTTTGGAAGATACGTCTGTGGCCTTTCCAGCTGCTACAGATGTCTTGTGAGGTACATTCCAAAATGGGCGTTGTACTCTATAATGGGTCTAATGAGTGTTGAGTAGAGGGGAACAATGACCTCTTTTTTCCTGGATGAGAACACTTTTATGATGAGGTGTGCCACATAGAAGGACTTCTTGACTACTATGGCGATGTGACTATCAAAGGAGTGACTACTGTCCACCTGGGTCCCAAGGTCTCTTATCACATATTCAGTGTTAAGTAGATTGCTGCCTATGTGGTAGTTCAAGGATACAGAGTTTTTACCAAAGGGGATGACACTGCACTTTGTGGTATTGAGCTTGCGGCCATGGCTCTGACACCAGGCATCTGTCTCAGTGAGGCCCTTCTGTAGGATGGCCACATCACTTGGGGACTTGACTATGGCTCCTAGTTTGCAGTCATCTACGAACTTTGCTAGCCAGAGGCCTTCTGTGTTAGCCTGTACTTCAGAGAAGTAGATACCAAACAGGAGAGGTCCCAGGACAGAACCCTGTGTTACTCCACTTGTCATTGCTTTGAGGTCAGATTTGGAGTCTGCAACTTTTACAGTGTGGGTTCTGGCAGTGAGCCAGTTGGCAACCCACCTTGTGACATAAGGATTTATACCCAGTTTATGAGTTTAGTTATAATTCCAGAATGGGGGATGGTTTCGAAAGCCTTGGCAAGGTCAAGATAGGCTGTGTGAACCACCTTACCCCCATCTACGGCTTTGGTGTCTGCCTCAAGCATAGCTGGCAAGCATAGATCCTTGGTACCACTGACAAGTAAAGCTCCGTAGTACAACTGACAAGCATAGCTCCTTGGCACCACTGACAAGCATATCAGATTGAGCCATAACATTGTATCTGTTATTAACTTCAAATAATGCCCTGAAACAAATCTCGCAGACCTTCTCAAATAATGCAAGTGTGTTATGAATGGGTGGGTTAAAAATACTGGCCACCTTGTCACTGTTGTTCAGCACAGAATTGTTACCAAACAACACCGATAAATTTAATTTCCACGCAAAAAGTTTCAAATCGCATAATAATTGAGGTAATTTAGACCTTTATGGCAGAACAAATTTCATACCCTACCAATGAAAAGCATAGCTTTATAGTACTACTGACAAGCATAGCTCCTTGGTACCACTGACAAGCATAGCTCCTTGGTACCACTGACAAGCATAGCTCCGTAGTACCACTGAGAAGCACAGCTCTGTAGTACCACTGACAAGCATAACTCTTTAATATCACTGACAAGCATAGCTCTGTAGTACCACTGGCAAGCATAGCTCCGTACTACCACTGACAAGCATAGCTAATTGGTACTACTGACAAGCATAGCTCCTTGGTACCACTGACAAGTATAGCTCCATAGCACAACTGAGAAAAACAGCTCCGTGGTACCACTGACAAGCATAGCTCCATAGTACCACTGAGAAAAAATAGCTCCTTGGTATGACTGACAAGCATAGCTCTGTAGTACCACTGGCTCATAAGCTCATAGGTAGGTACTAGGCTATCAGCCCAAGGGCCTAAGTAAGCCTGTGTGAACCACCTTACCCTCTTCTATGGCTTTGTTGACTGCCTCAAGCATAGCTGGCAAGCATAGCTCCTTGGTACCACTGACAAGCATAGCTCCGTAGTACCACTGACAAGCATAGCTCCTTGACACCACTGACAAGCATAGCTCCGTAATACCACTGGCAAACATAGCTCCATAGTACCACCAACAAGCATAGCTCCTTGGTACCACTGACAAGCATAACTCCATAGTACCACTGACAAGCATAGCATTGTAGTACCTCTAACAAGCATAGCTCCTTAATACCACTGGCAAGCATAGCTCATTGGTACCACTGGCAAGCATAACTCCATAGTACCACTGACAAGCATAGCTCCATAGTACCACCAACAAGCATAGCTCCTTGATACCACTGACAAGCATAGCTCCATACTACCACTGAGAATCATAGCTCTGTAGTGCCACTAACAAGCATAGCTTTTAATACCACTAACAAGCATAAATCTTAATACCACTGACAAGCATAGCACCTTAATACAACTGATAAGCATAGTTCCTTGGTAGCACTGACAAGCATAGCTCCATAGTACCACTGACAAGCATAGCTCCACACTACCACTGACAAGCATACCTCCTTGGTATCACTGACAAGCACAGCTCTTTGGTACCACTGACAAGTATAGCTCTGTAGTACAACTGACTTGGTACCATGGACAGGCATAGCTCCATAGTACCACTAACAAGCATAGCTCTGTAGTACCACTAATAAGCATAGCTCCTTAAAATAACTGATAAGCATTGCTCTTTGATACTACTGACAAGCACAGCTCTGCAGTACCACTAACAAGCATAGCTTCTAAGTACCACTGCCAATCACAGCTCTTTGGTACCACTGAAAACCATAGTTCCATAGGACCACTGACAAGTATAGCTCTGTAGTACCACTAGCAAGCATAGATCCTTGGTACTAGTGAAATGCATAGCTCCATAGTGCCACTGACAAGCATAGCTCCTTGGTACCACTGACAAGCATAGCTCCATAGTACCACTGACAAGCATAGCTCCTTGGTACCACTGACAAGCATAGCTGCATAGTACCACTGACAAGCATAGCTCTGTGGTACCACTGACAAGCAAAGCTCCATAGCACCACTGAGAAGCATACCTCTGTAGTATCACTGACAAGCATAGCTGCTTAAAAAACTGATAAGCATAGCTACTTGTTACCACTGACAGCATAGCTCCTTGGTACCAATGACAAGCATAGCTCTGTAGTACCGCTAGCAAGCATAGATCCTTGGTACTAGTGAAATGCATAGCTCCATAGTACCACTGACAAGCATAGCTCCTTGGTACCACTGACAAGCATTGCTCCATAGTACCACTGACAAGCATAGCTCCACAGTACCACTGAGAAGCATAGCTCCTTGGTATCACTGACAAGCACAGCTCCACAGTACCACTGACAAGTATAGCTCTGTAGAGTACAACTGACAAGCATAGCGCCTTGGTACCACTGACAAGCATAGCTCCTTGGTACCACTGACAAGGATAGCTCCATAGTACCACTGAAAAGCATAGCTTCTTGGTACCATTGACAAGCATAGCTCTGTACTACCACTGACAAGCATGGCTCTGTAGTACCACTAACAAGCATAGCTCCTTTAAACAACTGATAAGCATAGCTAATTGGTACCACTAAAAAACATAGCTCCCTGGTACCACTGATAAGCATAGCTCTGTAGTACCACTAACCAGCATACCTTCTTAGCACCACTGACAAGCATAGCTCCTTGGTACCACTAATAACCATAGGTCCATAGTACTACTGACAAGCATAGCTCCTTGGTATCACTGACAAGCATAGCAACGTAGTACCACTGACAAGCAGAGCTTTGTAGTACCACTAACAAGCATAGCTCTTTAATACAACTGACAAGCATAGCTCATTGACACCACTGGCAAGCATACCTCCGTAGTACCACTGACAAACATATCACCATAGTACCACCAACAAGCAGAAATCCTTGGTACCACTGGCAAGCCTAAATCTGTAGTACCACTGACAAGCATAGCACTGTAGAACCACTAACAAGCATAGCTCCTTAATACCACTGACAAGCATAGCTCCTTCGTACCACTGAAAAGCATAGCTCTGTAGAATTACTGACAAGCATAACTCCTTGGTATCACTGACAAGCATAGTTCTGTAGTACCGCTGAGAAGCTTAGCTCTGTGGAAGCTCTAACAAACATGGCTCTTTAATACCACTGACAAGCATAGCTCCTTGGTACCACTGACAAGTATGGCTCAGTAGCACCACTGACACGCATAGCTCCTTGGTACCACTGACAAGCATAGCTCCTTGGTACCACTGACAAGCATAGCTCCATAGTACCACTGAGAATCATAGCTCTGTAGTACCACTAACAAGCATAGCTTTTAATACCACTAACAAGCATAGCTCTTAATACCACTGACAAGCATAGCTCCATAATACAACTGACAAGCATAGTTCCTTGGTAGCACTGACAAGCATAGCTCCATAGTACCACTGACAAGCATAGCTCCACACTACCACTGACAAGCATACCTCCTTGGTATCACTGACAAGCACAGCTCCTTGTTATCACTGACAGGTATAGCTCTGTAGTACAAGAGACTTGGTACCACTGACAGGCATAGCTCCATAGTACCACTAACAAGCATAGCTCTGTAGTACCACTAATAAGCATAGCTCCTTAAAATAACTGATAAGCATAGCTCTTTGATACCACTGACAAGCACAGCTCTGCAGTACCACTAACAAGCATAGCTTCTAAGTACCACTGCCAATCATAGCTCCTTGGTACCACTGAAAACCATAGTTCCATAGGACCACTGACAAGCATAGCTCTGTAGTACCACTAGCAAGCATAGATCCTTGGTACTAGTGAAATGCATAGCTCCATAGTACCACTGACAAGCATAGCTCTTTGGTACCACTGACAAGCATAGCTCCATAGTACCACTGATAAGCATAGCTCCTTGGTACCACTGGCAAGCATAGCTCCATAGTACCACTGACAACCATAGCTCTGTGGTACCACTGACAAGCAACGCTCCATAGTACCACTGAGAAGCATACCTCTGTAGTATCACTGACAAGCATAGCTGCTTAAAAAAACTGATAAGCATAGCTACTTGTTACCACTGACAGCATAGCTCCTTGGTACCAATGACAAGCATAGCTCTGTAGTACCACTAGCAAGCATAGATCCTTGGTACTAGTGAAATGCATAGCTCCATAGCACAACTGACAAGCATAGATCCTTGGTACCACTGACAAGCATTGCTCCTTGGTACCACTGACAAGCATAGCTCCACAGTACCACTGAGAAGCATAGCTCCTTGGTATCACTGACAAGCACAGCTCCACAGTACCACTGACAAGTATAGCTCCGTAGTACAAATGACAAGCATAGCACCTTGGTACCACTGACAAGCATAGCACCTTGGTACCACTGACAAGCATAGCACCTTGGTACCACTGACAAGCATAGCTCCTTGGTAGCACTCACAAGGATAGCTCCATAGTACCACTGAAAAGCATAGCTCCATGGTATCACTGACTAGCATAGCTCCTTGGTACCATTAATAACCATAGTTCCATAGTACTACTGACAAGCATAGATCCTTGGTTTCACTGACAAGCATAGCAACTTAGTACCACTGACAAGCAGAGCTTTGTAGTACCACTAACAAGCATAGCTCTTTAATACAACTGACAAGCATAGCTCATTGACACCACTGGCAAGCATAGCTCCATAGTACCACTGACAAGCATATCTCCATAGTACCACCAACAAGCAGAAATCCTTGGTACCACTGGCAAGCCTAAATCTGTAGTACCACTGACAAGCATAGTACTGTAGAACTACTAACAAGCATAGCTACTTAATACCACTGACAAGCATAGCTCCTTGGTACCACTGAAAATCATAGCCCTGTAGAACCACTGACAAGCATAACTCCTTGGTATCACTGACAAGCATAGTTCTGTAGTACCGCTGAGAAGCTTAGCTCTGCGGAAGCTCTAACAAACATGGCTCTTTAATACCACTGACAAGCATAGCTCCTTGGTACCACTGACAAGTATAGCTCAGTAGCACCACAGACAAGCATAGCTCCTTGGTACCACTGACAAGCATAGCTCCTTGGTACCACTGACAAGCATAGCTCCGTAGTACCACTGACAAGCATAGCTCCACAGTATTATTGACAAGCATAGCTCCTTGATACCAATGACAAGTATAGCTCCATAGTACAACTGACAAGCATAGCTCCTTGTAGCTCCATAGTACAACTGACAAGCATAGCTCCTTGGTACCACTGACAAGCGTAGCTCCATAGTACCACTGACAAGCATAGCTCTGTAGTACCACTGACGAGCATAGCTCTGTAGTAGTACTAACAAGCATAGCTCCTTAAAACAACTGATAAGCATAGCTACTTGGTGCCACTGACAAGCATAGCTCCTTGGTACCACTGACAAGCATAGCTCTGTAGTTCCACTAACAAGCATAGCTTCTTAGTACCACTGACAAGCATAGCTTTTTAGTACCAGTGACAAGCATAGTTCCTTAATACAACTGAAAACATAGCTTACTGACACCACTGACAAGAATAGCTCCATAGTACCACCGACAAGCATAGCTCCTTGGTACCACTGGCAAGCATAACTCCATAGTACCACTGATAAGCATAGTTCTTTAGTACCACTGGCAAGCATAGATCCTTGACACCACTGACAAGCATAGCTCCATAGCATCATTAACAAGCATAGCTCCTTGGTACCACTGACAAAAATAGCTCCATAGTACCACTGACAAGCATAGCTCCACAGTACCACTAGCAAGCATAGCTCCTTGGTATTACTGACAAGGATAGCTCTGTAGTACCACTGAAAAGCATAGCTCCTTGGTACCACTGACAAGCATAACTCCATAGTACCACTGACAAGCATAGCTCTGTAGTACCACTAACAAGCATAACTCCTGAAAACAATTGATAAGCATAGCTCCGTAGTACCATTAACAAGCATAGCTTCTTAATACCACTGACAAGCATAGCTCTGTAGTACCACTTAGAAAAATATCTCTGGGTTACCACTAACAAGCATAGCTCCTTGATATCACTGGCATGCATAGCTCCTTGGTACTAATGACAAGCATAGCTCTGTAGTACCACTGGCAAGCACAGATCCATGGTACCACTGACAAGCATAGGTCATAGGTTCACAGGTAGGTACTATGCTATTGGCCCTGGGGCCTATACAAGCCAAGCCAAAAAGGTACCCAGGCTTTTGCCACCCAAGAAAATTATTTTCCTGTGCCACTGTCGAGCAGAGCCACAGAGATGATCCCCGGGGTAAATTTCCTATTTCCCATCCAATCATCAAGATTTTTCTTGAAGGGTGCTAATGAGGAGCTTTGTTTGATATAGATAGGTAGTTTATTCCAGAGTATGGGAAGTCTCTAGAACAGGAATCTATCCCTCCGGCATGTTCTGTTTATTGTGGTGACAAGGTTTAGGTCCCTAGAGCATGTAGCTCGGAAGGATTGGGATTTCTTTAAGTGGAGCATGTTCAGCAGCTCTGGGTTTGACATAACTTTGCATGTTAGGCAGAGATCACCTCTGAGTAGGTGATATGTGATGGAGTAAAGCTGGAGTTTTTTGAGATGGTCTGCATAGGGCATCTGTTTGAGGCCAGTAATCCTCTTTGTGAGGTATTTCTGTGGCCTTTCCAGTTGTTGTAGATGTCTTGTGAGGTACATTCCAAAAGGGGTGATGTACTCTATAATGGGTCTAATGAGTGATGAGTAGAGGAGAACAATGACCTCTTTTTTCTGGATGAGAAACCTTTTGTGATGAGGTGTGCCACATAGAAGGATTTCCTGACTACTGTGGCGATGTGATTACCAAAGGAGAGACTACTGTCCACCTGTGTCCCAAGGTCTCTTATCACACTTTCGGTGTTAAGTATACTACCGCCTATGTTGTAGTTCATGGGTACAGAGTTTTTACCAAAGGGGATGACAATGCACTTTTTGGCAATGAGCTTGAGGCCATGGCTTTGACACCAGGTATCTGTCTCAGTGAGGCCCTTTTGTAGGATGTCCACATCATTAGGAGTTTCGATTATGGCTCCAAGTTTGCAGTAATTTGCAAACTTCTTTAGCCAAAGACCTCCTGTGTTAGCCTGTACTTCAGATAAATAGATATGAAACTGGAGAGGACCCAGGACTGAACCCTGTGGTACTCCACTTGTCACTGCTCTGAAGTCAGATTTGGAGTCTGCTACTTTCACAGTGTGGGTTCTGTCAGTGAGCCAGCTGGCAACCCATCTTGTCACATAGGGGTTTATACCTAGTTTAGTGAGTTTATCTATAATTCCAGAGTGGAATTATCTATAATTCCAGAGGTCCATAGCACCATTGAAAAGCATAGCTTCTTGGTACCACTGACAAGCATAGCTCCACAATACCACTGACAAGCATAGCCCCTTGGTATCACAGAACAGTATAGCCCCTTGGTACCACTGACAAGTAAAGCTCCATAGTACAGCTGGCAAGCATAGCTCCTTGGCATTACTGACAAGCATAGCTCTATAGTACCACTGACAAGCATAGCTCCATAGTACCACTGACAAGCATAGCTCTGTAGTACCACTAACAAGCATAACTCCTTAAAACAACTGATAAGCATGGCTACTTGGTACCACTGACAAGCATAACTTTGTAGTATCACTGACAAGCATGGCTCCTTGGTACCACTGACAAGCACAGCTCTGTAGTACCACTGACAAGCATAGCTTTGTAGTACCACTAACAAGCATATCTTCTTGACACCACTGAGAAGCATAGCTCTGTAGGACCACTGAAAAGCATAGCTCCATAGTACCACAGACAAGCATAGCTCATTAATACCACTGACAAGCATAGCTCCTTGGTACCCATGATAAGCAAACCCCCTTGTACCACTGACAAGCATTGCTCCTTGGTACCATTAACAAGCATAGCTCCTTGGTACCACTGACAAACATAGCTCCTTGGTACCACTGACAAGCATAGCTCCGTAGTACCCCTGACAAGCATAGCTCCTTGATACCCCTGACAAGTATAGCTCTGTCTTACCACTGACAAGCATAGCTCCTTGGTACCAATGGCAAGCATAGCTCCATAATAAAACTGACAAGCACAGCTCATTGGTACCACTGACAAGCATAGTTCCATAGTACCACTGACAAGCATAGCTCTGTAGTACCACTAACAAGCATAGCTCCTTAAAACAACTGATAAGAATAGCTCCTTGGTACCACTGACAAGCATAGCTCTACAGTACAATTAACAAGCATAGCTTCTTAGTACCACTGACAAGCATAGCTCCTTGGTACCACTGACAACCATAGTTTCATAGTACTACTAAAAAGCATAGCTCTGAAGTACCACTGGCAAGCATAGATCCTTGGTACCAGTGACATGCATAGCTCCATAGTACCACTGACAAGTATAGCTCCTTGGTACCACTGACAAGCATAGCTCCATAGTACCACTGACAAGCATAGCACCTTGGTACCACTGACAAGCATAGCTCTGTAGTACCACTGACAAGCACAGCTCTGTAGTACCACTAACAAGCATAGCTTTGTAGTACCACTGACAAGCATAGCTCCTTGGTACCACTGAAAAGCATAGCTCCGTAGTACAACTGACAAGTATAGCTCCACAGTACCACTGACAAGTATAGCTCCATAGTAAAACTGACAAGCATAGCGCCTTGGTACTACTGACAAACATAACTCCTTGGTACCACTGACAAGGATAACTCCATAGTACCACTGAAAGGCATAGCTCCATGGAACCACTGACAAGAATATCTCCATAGTACCACTGACAAGCATAGCTCTGTAGTACCACTAACAAACATAGCTCCTTAAAACAACTAATAAGCATAGCTACTTGGTACCACTGACAAGCATAGTTCCTTGATACCACTGACAAGTATAGCTCAGTAGTACCACTAACTGGCATAGCTTCTTACTACCACTGACAACCATAGTTCTGTAGTACCGCTGACAAGCACAGCTCTGTAGTACCACTGGCAAGCATAGATCCTTAGTACTAGTGACATGCAAAGCTCCATAGTACCACTGACAAGCATAGTTCCGTAATACCACTGACAAGCATAGCTCCATAGTACCACTGACAAGCATAGCTCTGTAGTAGCACTAACAAGCATAACTCCTTAAAACAACTGATAAGCATGGATACTTGGTACCACTGACAAGCATAGCTTTGTAGTACCACTGACAAGCATGGCTCCTTGGTACCACTGACAAGCACAGCTCTGTAGTACCATTGACAAGCATAGCTTTGTAGTACCACTAACAAGCATAGCTCCTTGACACCACTGAGAAGTATAGCTCTGTAGGACCACTGAAGAGCATAGCTCCATAGTACCACTCAAGCAGAAATAGTGTAATCCTCTTTAATAAACGCTTTTGTCAAAAGACTTCATCAGAATACAACTTTAGATTTCAAAAACTCTATAAATACTAACCATGATAGACAATTATCCAATCAACCAATAAAACAATTAAAAACTGATACAATATAATGAACGTGGTTTAATCAAATAACTTTGTATCACTACTTTTATCAATACATAATTTACGATCTTTTAAAAAACATTTAATGTTTATAGCATCATTTAGTCCAGGGAGTTTGTCCGATTTTAGCTTAATTTGCCACAATGTTTCCCTTTGTTCTACGTAGTTTTTAAAATCACCCCCTCTTAGATCTGTCTTACATACTTCCAATACTGAAAATAAAAACTTCTTAAAGTTGTGACATTCTATGGAATGTTTATATAAAGCGTTGGTCTCATCATGTTTTCTAATACTATAAATGTGTTCACGAATGCAGGTTTTTAAACTCCTAACAGTCATTCCTACGTAGAAACTAGGACATGTGCTACAAACACTAATATAAATAACTCCCTTAGTACTACACTCAACATAACCTGGAACTTCCAGTGTCTCCCTTAGGGTATCAACTGCTATATATGGCCCTTCAGCAATATACCTACACATATAGTTATTTGATTAAACCACGTTCATTATATTGTATCAGTTTTTAATTGTTTTATTGGTTGATTGGATAATTGTCTATCATGGTTAGTATTTATAGAGTTTTTGAAATCTAAAGTTGTATTCTGATGAAGTATTTTGATGAAAGCGTTTATTAAAGAGGATTACGCTATTTCTGCTTGAGCTGTTCATTTCTTCCTTGACCTACTTTTACTTTGGTTTCCATAGTACCACTGACAAGCATAGCTCCTTGGTACCCATGATAAGCATAGCTCCTTGGTACCACTGACAAGCATAGCTCCTTGGTACCATTAACAAGCATAGCTCCTTGGTACCACTGACAAGCATAGCTCCATAGTACCCTTGACAAGCATAGCTCCTTGATAGCACTGACAAGTATAGCTCTGTCTTATCACTGACAAGCATAGCTCCTTGGTACCACTGACAAGCAGAGTTCCATAGTACCACTGACAAGCATAGCTCTGTAGTACCACAAACAAGCATAGATCCTTAAAACAACTGATAAGCATAACTTCTTAGTACCACTGACAAGCATAGCTCTACAGTACCATTAACAAGCGTAGCTTCTTAGTACCACTGACAAGCATAGCTCGTTGGTACTACTGACAACCATAGTTTCATAGTACTACTAAAAAGCATAGCTCTGAAGTACCACTGGCAAGCATAGATCCTTGGTACCAGTGACATGCATAGCTCCATAGTACCACTGACAAGTATAGCTCCTTGGTACCACTGACAAGCATAGCTCCATAGTACCACTGACAAGCATAGCACCTTGGTACCACTGACAAGCATAGCTCTGTAGTACCACTGACAAGCACAGCTCTGTAGTACCACTAACAAGCATAGCTTCGTAGTACCACTGACAAGCATAGCTCCTTGGTAGCACTCACAAGGATAGCTCCATAGTACCACTGAAAAGCATAGCTCCATGGTATCACTGACAAGCATAGCTCCTTGGTACCACTAATAACCATAGTTCCATAGTACTACTGACAAGCATAGCTCCTTGGTATCACTGACAAGCATAGCAACTTAGTACCACTGACAAGCAGAGCTTTGTAGTACCACTAACAAGCATAGCTCTTTAATACAACTGACAAGCATAGCTCATTGACACCACTGGCAAGCATAGCTCCATAGTACCACTGACAAGCATATCTCCATAGTACCACCAACAAGCAGAAATCCTTGGTACCACTGGCAAGCCTAAATCTGTAGTACCACTGACAAGCATAGCACTGTAGAACCACTAACAAGCATAGCTCCTTAATACCACTGACAAGCATAGCTCCTTGGTACCACTGAAAATCATAGCCCTGTAGAACCACTGACAAGCATAGCTCCTTGGTACCACTGACAAGTATAGCTCAGTAGCACCACAGACAAGCATAGCTCCTTGGTACCACTGACAAGCATAGCTCCTTGGTACCACTGACAAGCATAGCTCCGTAGTACCACTGACAAGCATAGCTCCACAGTATTATAGACAAGCATAGCTCCTTGATACCAGTGACAAGTATAGCTCCATAGTACAACTGACAAGCATAGCTCCTTGTAGCTCCATAGTGCAACTGACAAGCATTGCTCCTTCGTACCACTGACAAGCATAGCTCCTTGGTACCACTGACAAGCATAGCTCTGTAGTACCACTGACGAGCATAGCTCTGTAGTACCACTAACAAGCATAGCTCCTTAAAACAACTGATAAGCATAGCTACTTGGTGCCACTGACAAGCATAGCTCCTTGGTACCACTGACAAGCATAGCTCTGTAGTTCCACTAACAAGCATAGCTTCTTAGTACCACTGAAAAGCATAGCTTTTTAGTACCAGTGACAAGCATAGCTCCTTAATACAACTGAAAACATAGCTTATTGACACCACTGACAAGAATAGCTCCATAGTACCACCGACAAGCATAGCTCCTTGGTACCACTGGCAAGCATAACTCCATAGTACCACTGATAAGCATAGTTCTTTAGTACCACTGGCAAGCATAGATCCTTGACACCACTGACAAGCATAGCTCCATAGCATCATTAACAAGCATAGCTCCTTGGTACCACTGACAAAAATAGCTCCATAGTACCACTGACAAGCATAGCTCCACAGTACCACTAGCAAACATAGCTCCTTCGTATTACTGACAAGGATAGCTCCGTAGTACCATTAACAAGCATAGCTTCTTAATACCACTGACAAGCATAGCTCTGTAGTACCACTTAGAAAAATATCTCTGGGTTACCACTAACAAGCATAGCTCCTTGATATCACTGGCATGCATAGCTCCTTGGTACTAATGACAAGCATAGCTCTGTAGTACCACTGGCAAGCACAGATCCATGGTACCACTGACAAGCATAGGTCATAGGTTCATAGGTAGGTACTATGCTATTGGCCCTGGGGCCTATACAAGCCAAGCCAAAAAGGTACCCAGGCTTTTGCCACCCAAGAAAATTATTTTCCTGTGCCACTGTCGAGCAGAGCCACAGAGATGATCCCCGGGGTAAATTTCCTATTTCCCATCCAATCATCAAGATTTTTCTTGAAGGGTGCTAATGAGGAGCTTTGTTTGATATAGATAGGTAGTTTATTCCAGAGTATGGGAAGTCTCTAGAACAGGAATCTATCCCTCCGGCATGTTCTGTTTATTGTGGTGACAAGGTTTAGGTCCCTAGAGCATGTAGCTCGGTAGGATTGGGATTTCTTTAAGGGGAGCATGTTCAACAGCTCTGGGATTGACATAACTTTGCATGTTAGGCAGAGATCACCTCTGAGTAGGTGATATGTGATGGAGTAAAGCTGGAGTTTTTTGAGATGGTCTGCATAGGGCATCTGTTTGTGGCCAGTAATCCTCTTTGTGAGGTATTTCTGTGGCCTTTCCAGTTGTTGTAGATGTCTTGTAAGGTACATTGCAAAAGGGGTGATGTACTCTATAATGGGTCTAATGAGTGATGAGTAGAGGAGAACAATGACCTCTTTTTTCTGGATGAGAAAACTTTTGTGATGAGGTGTGCCACATAGAAGGATTTCCTGACTACTGTGGCGATGTGATTACCAAAGGAGAGACTACTGTTCACCTGTGTCCCAAGATCTCTTATCACACTTTCGGTGTTAAGTATACTACCACCTATGTTGTAGTTCATGGGTACAGAGTTTTTACCAAAGGAGATGACAATGCACTTTTTGGCAATGAGCTTGAGGCCATGGCTTTGACACCGGGTATCTGTCTCAGTGAGGCCCTTTTGTAGAATGTCCACATCATTAGGAGTTTCAATTATGGCTCCAAGTTTGCAGTAATTTGCAAACTTCTTTAGCCAAAGACCTCCTGTGTTAGCCTGTACTTCAGATAAATAGATATGAAACTGGAGAGAACCCAGTACTGAACCCTGTGGTACTCCACTTGTCACTGCTCTGAAGTCAGATTTGGAGTCTGCTACTTTCACAGTGTGGGTTCTGTCAGTGAGCCAGCTGGCAACCCATCTTGTCACATAGGGGTTTATACCTAGTTTAGTGAGTTTATCTATAATTTCAGAGTGGAATTATCTATAATTCCAGAGGTCCATAGCACCATTGAAAAGCATAGCTTCTTGGTACCACTGACAAGCATAGCTCCACAATACCACTGACAAGCATAGCTCCTTGGTATCACAGAACAGTATAGCTCCTTGGTACCACTGACAAGTAAAGCTCCATAGTACAGCTGGCAAGCATAGCTCCTTGGCATTACTGACAAGCATAGCTCTATAGTACCACTGACAAGCATAGCTCCATAGTACCACTGACAAGCATAGCTCTGTAGTACCACTAACAAGCATAACTCCTTAAAACAACTGATAAGCATGGCTACTTGGTACCACTGACAAGCATAGCTTTGTAGTATCACTGACAAGCATGGCTCCTTGGTACCACTGACAAGCACAGCTCTGTAGTACCACTGACAAGCATAGCTTTGTAGTACCACTAACAAGCATATCTCCTTGACACCACTGAGAAGCATAGCTCTGTAGGACCACTGAAAAGCATAGCTCCATAGTACCACAGACAAGCATAGCTCATTAATACCACTGACAAGCATAGCTCCTTGGTACCCATGATAAGCATAGCTCCTTGGTACCACTGACAAGCATAGCTCCTTGGTACCATTAACAAGCATAGCTCCTTGGTACCACTGACAAACATAGCTCCTTGGTACCACTGACAAGCATAGCTCCGTAGTACCCCTGACAAGCATAGCTCCTTGATACCCCTGACAAGTATAGCTCTGTCTTACCACTGACAAGCATAGCTCCTTGGTACCAATGGCAAGCATAGCTCCATAATAAAACTGACAAGCATAGCTCATTGGTACCACTGACAAGCATAGTTCCATAGTACCACTGACAAGCATAGCTCTGTAGTACCACTAACAAGCATAGCTTCTTAAAACAACTGATAAGAATAGCTCCTTGGTACCACTGACAAGCATAGCTCTACAGTACAATTAACAAGCATAGCTTCTTAGTACCACTGACAAGTATAGTTCCTTGGTACCACTGACAAGCATAGCTCCATAGTACCACTGACAAGCATAGCACCTTGGTACCACTGACAAGCATAGCTCTGTAGTACCACTGACAAGCACAGCTCTGTAGTACCACTAACAAGCATAGCTTTGTAGTACCACTGACAAGCATAGCTCCTTGGTACCACTGAAAAGCATAGCTCCATAGTACAACTGACAAGTATAGCTCCACAGTACCACTGACAGGTATTGCTCTGTAGTACCACTGACAAGCATAGCTCCACAGTACCACTGACAAGTATAGCTCCATAGTAAAACTGACAAGCATAGCGCCTTGGTACTACTGACAAACATAACTCCTTGGTACCACTGACAAGGATAACTCCATAGTACCACTGAAAGGCATAGCTCCTTGGAACCACTGACAAGAATATCTCCATAGTACCACTGACAAGCATAGCTCTGTAGTACCACTAACAAACATAGCTCCTTAAAACAACTAATAAGCATAGCTACTTGGTACCACTGACAAGCATAGTTCCTTGATACCACTGACAAGTATAGCTCAGTAGTACCACTAACTGGCATAGCTTCTTACTACCACTGACAACCATAGTTCTGTAATACCGCTGGCAAGCATAGATCCTTAGTACTAGTGACTTGCAAAGCTCCATAGTACCACTGACAAGCATAGTTCCGTAATACCACTGACAAGCATAGCTCCATAGTACCACTGACAAGCATAGCTCTGTAGTAGCACTAACAAGCATAACTCCTTAAAACAACTGATAAGCATGGCTACTTGGTACCACTGACAAGCATAGCTTTGTAGTATCACTGACAAGCATGGCTCCTTGGTACCACTGACAAGCACAGCTCTGTAGTACCATTGACAAGCATAGCTTTGTAGTACCACTAACAAGCATAGCTCCTTGACACCACTGAGAAGTATAGCTCTGTAGGACCACTGAAGAGCATAGCTCCATAGTACCACTCAAGCAGAAATAGCGTAATCCTCTTTAATAAATGCTTTCGTCAAAAGACTTCATCAGAATACAACTTTAGATTTCAAAAACTCTATAAATACTAACCATGATAGACAATTATCCAATCAACCAATAAAACAATTAAAAACTGATACAATATAATGAACGTGGTTTAATCAAATAACTTTGTATCACTACTTTTATCAATACATAATTTACGATCTTTTAAAAAACATTTAATGTTTATAGCATCATTTAGTCCAGGGAGTTTGTCCGATTTTAGCTTAATTTGCCACAAGGTTTCCCTTTGTTCTACGTAATTTTTAAAATCACCCCCTCTTAGATCTGTCTTACATACTTCCAATACTGAAAATAAAAACTTCTTAAAGTTGTGACATTCTATGGAATGTTTATATAAAGCGTTGGTCTCATCATGTTTTCTAATACTATAAATGTGTTCACGAATGCGGGTTTTTAAACTCCTAATAGTCATTCCTACGTAGAAACTAGGACATGTGCTACAAACACTAATATAAATAACTCCCTTAGTACTACAGTCAACATAACCTGGAACTTCCAGTGTCTCCCTTAGGGTATCAACTGCTATATATGGCCCTTCAGCAATATACCTACACATATAGTTATTTGATTAAACCACGTTCATTATATTGTATCAGTTTTTAATTGTTTTATTGGTTGATTGGATAATTGTCTATCATGGTTAGTATTTATAGAGTTTTTGAAATCTAAAGTTGTATTCTGATGAAGTCTTTTGACGAAAGCGTTTATTAAAGAGGATTACACTATTTCTGCTTGAGCTGTTCATTTCTTCCTTGACCTACTTTTACTTTGGTTTCCATAGTACCACTGACAAGCATAGCTCATTGGTACCTATGATAAGCATAGCTCCTTGGTACCACTGACAAGCATAGCTCCTTGGTACCATTAACAAGCATAGCTCCTTGGTACCACTGACAAGCATAGCTCCGTAGTACCCTTGACAAGCATAGCTCCTTGATAGCCCTGACAAGTATAGCTCTGTCTTACCACTGACAAGCATAGCTCCTTGGTACCACTGACAAGCATAGTTCCATAGTACCACTGACAAGCATAGCTCTGTAGTACCACAAACAAGCATAGATCCTTAAAACAACTGATAAGCATAACTTCTTAGTACCACTGACAAGCATAGCTCTACAGTACCATTAACAAGCGTAGCTTCTTAGTACCACTGACAAGCATAGCTCCTTGGTACCACTGACAACCATAGTTTCATAGTACTACTAAAAAGCATAGCTCTGAAGTACCACTGGCAAGCACAGATCCTTGGTACCAGTGACATGCATAGCTCCATAGTACCACTGACAAGTATAGCTCCTTGGTACCACTGACAAGCATAGCTCCATAGTACCACTGACAAGCATAGCACCTTGGTACCACTGACAAGCATAGCTCCATAGTACCACTGACAAGCACAGCTCTGTAGAACCACTAACAAGCATATCTTCGTAGTACCACTGACAAGCATAGCTCCTTGGTACCACTGACAAGCATAGCTCCATAGTACAACTGACAAGTATAGCTCCACAGTACCACTGACAGGTATTGCTCTGTAGTACCACTGACAAGCATAGCTCCACAGTACCACTGACAAGTATAGCTCCATAGTAAAACTGACAAGCATAGCGCCTTGGTACTACTGACAAACATAACTCCTTGGTACCACTGACAAGGATAGCTCCATAGTACCACTGAAAGGCATATCTCCTTGGAACCACTGACAAGCATATCTCCGTAGTACCACTGACAAGCATAGCTCTGTAGTACCACTAACAAACATAGCTCCTTAAAACAACTAATAAGCATAGCTACTTGGTACCACTGACAAGCATAGTTCCTTGATACCACTGACAAGTATAGCTCAGTAGTACCACTAACTAGCATAGCTTCTTACTACCACTGACAACCATAGTTCTGTAGTACCGCTGACAAGCACAGCTCTGTAGTACCACTGGCAAGCATAGATCCTTAGTACTAGTGACATGCAAAGCTCCATAGTACCACTGACAAGCATAGTTCCGTAATACCACTGAGAAGCTTAGCTCCATAGTACCACTGACAAGCATAGCTCTGTAGTACCACTAACAAGCATAACTCCTTAAAACAACTGATAAGCATGGCTACTTGGTACCACTGACAAGCATAGCTTTGTAGTATCACTGACAAGCATGGCTCCTTGGTACCACTGACAAGCACAGCTCTGTAGTACCACTGACAAGTGTAGCTTTGTAGTACCACTAACAAGCATAGCTCCTTGACACCACTGAGAAGTATAGCTCTGTAGGACCACTGAAGAGCATAGCTCCATAGTACCACAAACAAGCATAGCTCTTTAATACCACTGACAAGCATAGCTCCTTGGTACCCATGATAAGCATAGCTTCTTGGTACCACTGACAAGCATAGCTCCTTGGTACCATTAACAAGCATAGCTCCTTTTTACCACTGACAAGCATAGCTCCGTAGTACCCTTGACAAGCATAGCTCCTTGATACCCTTGACAAGTATAGCTCTGTCTTACCACTGACAAGCATAGCTCCTTGGTACCACTGACAAGCATAGTTCCATAGTACCACTGACAAGCATAGCTCTGTAGTACCACTACTAAGCATAGCTCCTTAAAACAACTGATAAGCATAGCTCCTTGGTACCACTGACAAGCATAGCTCTACAGTACCATTAACAAGCGTAGCTTCTTAGTACCACTGACAAGCATAGCTCTACAGTACCATTAACAAGTGTAGCTTCTTAGTACCACTGACAAGCATAGCTCCTTGGTACCACTGACAACCATAGTTTCATAGTACTACTAAAAAGCATAGCTCTGAAGTACCACTGGCAAGCACAGATCCTTGGTACCAGTGACATGCATAGCTCCATAGTACCACTGACAAGTATAGCTCCTTGGTACCACTGACAAGCATAGCTCCATAGTACCACTGACAAGCATAGCTCCATAGTACCACTGACAAGCATAGCACCTTGGTACCACTGACAAGCATAGCTCCGTAGTACCACTAACAAGCATAGCTTCGTAGTACCACTGACAAGCATAGCTCCTTGGTACCACTGACAAGCATACCGCCATAGTACAACTGACAAGTATAGCTCCACAGTACCACTGACAGGTATTGCTCTGTAGTACCACTGACAAGCATAGCTCCACAGTACCACTGACAAGTATAGCTCCATAGTAAAACTGACAAGCATAGCACCTTGGTACTACTGACAAACATAACTCCTTGGTACCACTGACAAGGATAGCTCCATAGTACCACTGAAAGGCATATCTCCTTGGAACCACTGACAAGCATATCTCCATAGTACCACTGACAAGCATAGCTCTGTAGTACCACTAACAAACATAGCTCCTTAAAACAACTAATAAGCATAGCTACTTGGTACCACTGACAAGCATAGTTCCTTGATACCACTGACAAGTATAGCTCAGTAGTACCACTAACTAGCATAGCTTCTTACTACTACTGACAACCATAGTTCTGTAGTACCGCTGACAAGCACAGCTCTGTAGTAACACTGGCAAGCATAGATCCTTAGTACTAGTGACATGCAAAGCTCCATAGTACCACTGACAAGCATAGTTCCGTAATACCACTGACAAGCATAGCTCCATAGTACCACTGACAAGCATAGCTCTGTAGTACCACTAACAAGCATAACTCCTTAAAACAACTGATAAGCATGGCTACTTGGAACCACTGACAAGCATAGCTTTGTAGTATCACTGACAAGCATGGCTCCTTGGTACCACTGACAAGCACAGCTCTGTAGTACCACTGACAAGCATAGCTTTGTAGTACCACTAACAAGCATAGCTCCTTGACACCACTGAGAAGCATAGCTCTGTAGGACCAGTGAAGAGCATAGCTCCATAGTAACACAGACAAGCATAGCTCTTTAATACCACTGACAAGCATAGCTGCTTGGTACCCATGATAAACATAGCTCCTTGGTACCACTGACAAGCATAGCTCCTTGGTACCATTAACAAGCATAGCTCCTTGGTACCACTAACAAGCATAGCTCCGTAGTACCCTTGACAAGCATAGCTCTTTGATACCCCTGACAAGTATAGCTCTGTCTTACCACTGACAAGCATAGCTCCTTGGTACCAATGGCAAGCATAGTCTAAACCATGATAAGTCATGAAAGCCCTTTT
>NC_056750.1:863732018-863754692 GCF_019279795.1 Protopterus annectens
TTAGGTTCAAAAAAAAAAAAAAATAAAAAAAAAAAAAAAAAAAAAAAAAAATAGATTAGTAGTAAGCTAACTGCCCTTGTGAGCCATTTTAAGCCTAGCCAATTATCCCTTTGTGAGACTCAAACCCTGCACCTTGTGTTTGTAAGGCAAACACCTTAACCATTAGGCCACCCTCCCACCCAGGATATGACAACATTGTGTCTTAATTCCCCAAAGATGGGATGGGGTAGTATCAGGGTAGTGGGTATCCAATACTACCCAGGATATGACAACATTGTATCTTAATTCCCCAGATATGGGATGGGGTAGTATTAGGGTAGTGGGTATCCAATACTACCCAGGATATGACAATATTGTATCTTAACTCCCCAGAGATGGGATGGGGTAGTATCAGGGTAGTGGGTATCCAATACTACCCAGGATATGACAATGTTATATCTTAATGCCCCAGATATGGGATGGGGTAGTATCAGGGTAGTGGGTATCCAATAATACCCAAGATATGACAATGTTATATCTTAATGCCCCAGATATGGGATGGGGTAGTATCAGGGTAGTGCGTATCCAATAATACCCAAGATATGACAATGTTGTATCTTAATTCCCCAGATATGGGATGGGGTAGTATCAGGGTAGTGGGTATCCAATACTACCCAGGATATGACAATGTTATATCTTAATTCCCCAGATATGGGATGGGGTAGTATCAACGTAGTGGTTATCCAATATTACCTAGGATATGACTACATTGTATCTTAATTCCCCAGAGATGGGATGGGGTAGTATCAGGGTAGTGGGTATCCAGTACTATCCAGGATATGACAATATTGTATCTTAATTCCCCAGAGATGGGCTGGGGTAGTATCAGGGTAGTGGGTATCCAATACTACCCAGGATATGACAATGTTGTATCTTAATTCCCCAGATATGGGATGGGGTAGTATCAGGGTAGTGGGTTTCCAGTACTACCCAGGATATGACAACATTGTATCTTAATTCCCCAGATATGGGATGGAGTAGTATCAGGTTAGTGGGTATCCAATAATACCCAGGATATGACAACATTGTGTCTTAATTCCCAGAGATGGGATGGGGTAGTATCAGGGTAGGGGGTATCCAATACTACCCAGGATATGACAACATTGTATCTTAATTCCCCAGATATGGGATGGGGTAGTATCAGTGTAGTGGGTATCCAATACTACCCAGGATATGACAACATTGTATCTTAATTCCCCAGATATGGGATGGGGTAGTATCAGGGTAGTGGGTATCCAATACTACCCAGGATATGACATTGTTATATCTTAATGCCCCAGATATGGGATGGGGTAGTATCAGGGTAGTGGGTATCCAATAATACCCAGGATATGACAATATTGTATCTTAATTCCCCAGAGATGGGATGGGGTAGTATCAGGGTAGTGGGTATCCAATAATACCCAGGATATGACAATGTTGTATCTTAATTCCCCAGAGATGGGATGGGGTAGTATCAGGGTAGTGGGTATCCAGTACTACCCAGGATATGACAACATTGTATCTTAATTCCCCAGAGATGGGATAGGGTAGTATCAGGGTAGTGAGTATCCAATACTACCCAGGATATGACAATGTTATATCTTAATGCCCCAGATATGGGATGGTGTAGTATCAGTGTAGTGGGTATCCAATAATATCCAGGATATGACAACATTGTATCTTAATTCCCCAGATATGGGATGGGGTAGAATCAGGGTAGTGGGTATCCAATACTTCCCAGGATAGTGCAATATTATATCTTAATGCCCCAGATATGGGATGTGGTAGTATCAGGGTAGTAGGTATCCAATAATACCCAGGATATGAAAATACTGTATCTTAATTCCCCAGAGATGGGATGGGGTAGTATCAGGTTAGTGGGTATCCAATAATACCCAGGATATGACAATGTTGTATCTTAATTCCCCAGAGATGGGATGGGGTAGTATCAGGGTAGTGGGTATCCAATAATACCCAGGATATGACAATATTGTATCTTAATTCCCCAGAGATGGGTTGGGGTAGCATCAGGGTAGTTGGTAGCCAATAATACCCAGGATATGACAATGTTATATCTTAATTCCCCAGAGATGGGATGGGGCAGTATCAGGGTAGTGGGTATCCAATACTACCCAGGATATGACAATGTTATATCTTAATGCCCCAGATATGGGATGGGGTAGTATCAGGGTAGTGGGTATCCAATAATACCCAGGATATGACAATGTTATATCTTAATGCCCCAGATATGGGATGGGGTAGTATCAGGGTAGTGCGTATCCAATAATACCCAGGATATGACAATGTTAAATCTTAATTCTCCAGATATGGGATGGAGTAGTATCAGGGTAGTGGGTATCTAATAATACCCAGGATATAAACACAGAAATAGTCCAACCAGTAAACAAATACGTCCAGGGAAAGCAAAATAAGATATAACAAGAACAAAGCCACTGAAGGAAAATGATATCCGCAAACAAAAATAGCGTATACTATTTTATTAGCCGCTTTCGTAAAATAACTTCATCAGAATAATTACATCAATGCAACAAGCATCTTATATATCCAATACAAATCATGTGACCAGTTAATTAATTAAAATAAAATACGTATTTTTTAAAAAGACATTTCACTTTAAAAATTCTTTAAATAACCTAAATCATTCTATGTAACTTAATGAAAGTGCGAAAAAATGGAATAGCCAACTTTATTTACATTCAGCCTACGTTGATTTAAATAACATTTTATATTTATAGTCTCATTAAGTCCAGGAGGACTATCGGACTTTAACTTAATTTGCCAGTGGGTCTCTCGTTGAAGGAGAAAGTTCTTAAAATCCCCTTCCCTCAAATCCTTCCGTCCAACCTCTAGTATAGAAAATAAAAATTTTTTAAAAGTTGAACATTTCAAGGAATGCTTAAACAAGGCATTCCTTTCATCCTTAGACTTGATACTATAAAGGTGTTCCCTGATACGTATCCTGAGCTCCCTTGTGGTCATCCCAATATAGAAAGCTTCACAAGCGGAGCACAGGGCGATATAAACAACACCCTTAGTTCCACAGTTGACATTACCAGGTACCTCTAAAGTTCTACTACTGGTATTAACAACAATGTAAGGTCCGGTGTAAATAAAACGGCAAAAATTGCAGCTGTTACACTGTAACATTCCTCTTCTCTGGGTGATAGAGTTAACATCACAATTCCCCCTTAACTCAAAAATTCTCCTTAAATTAAAACCATTTTTAGAAATAAAGACTGGCTTCTCCCCTAATGACTTAAAAACATCCTTGTTACCTTTTATAATACCCCAGTTCCTCCTGATAATATTTTGTATCTCCCTATTATCAGAACTAATTTCCAAGGAGCAAAACAAATTAATATCCCCTTCATTTGCAGACTTCCTCATGCCAATACTGACAGTCTCATTGTTCTGGAGATTTAACAAAGGATAATATTTACTGTCCCTTTGAGACCAAATTTCCTTCATGATTCTATCCAAATTATTTGAAATATAACCCCTATTAATAAAAAGGGATGAGATAAACAAAAACTCAACTTCCAAATCTAACTCCTTGGAGGTCATACGGCTTGCCCGTATATACTGCCCCCTTGGGATGTTGTTAGTAATAGACTTGGGGTGACCACTTTTATAATGCAAATAACCGTTGTTAAAGGTTTTTTTGCGGTAAATGGAACTGTGCAGCCTTTCTTCTGCATCATCCCAATATAGGGTCACATCTAGAAAGTTGACTCTATGTCCCTGGCAACCTTTTGTAAATTTCAAATATTCAGAAAGTGTGTTAATTTCCACAAAAATTTGGTCAATAGTAGTGTAGTCTCCTTCAATGATGAAAAACAAGTCGTCCATAAAACGACAATAGAAACAAATTTTAAATTTGTCAGTCAAGATGGGTATATATTGTTTCTCCCACCAGGACATAACCAGATTGGCAAATGCCGGTGCCGCTGAGGAGCCCATGGCCACCCCTTTTTTCTGTCGGTAATATGTATTGCCAAATAGAAAAAAGTTGTTCTCCAGGGTGACCTCTAATAGCCGACATATGATAGAAATTATGTCGTTGCCAAAATTTGGACAACTCGTGGATAAAAAACTCCGTATGGCCTCAACCCCCTCAAAATGAGGAATACATGTAAATAGGGAAATCACATCCAATGTAAACATAATTTTTGACTCGGGATTATAACCTTGTGTACAAATGAAATCATTAATTCTCCTAAGAAAATGCCAGGAATCCTGAACAAAAGAAGGTTGATTTGAAACCACAGGTCCAAGAACGGCATCCAGGACCAATGATATTCCCTCCGTGACTGAATGTGGGGCCGAAACAATCGGTCTAAAAGGTGGCCTAACAACAGACTTATGTACCTTGGGAATACCAAATAGTACACCTATCCTAGGGTTGATAATCTCACAAAATTCATATAGTTCCAAAGAAATTTCCCCACTCATAAGGGCATCATATAAAAAAGACAGAATTAGGCGATAACGCCGTTTAATCTCATATAAAGGAATAATTTCATATTCGTCCTGGTTATTCAAAAGTTCAAGCATACCGTTTTCATACATTTCTTTCTTCATAATTACTATGTTATTACCTTTGTCGCTTTTCATAAAACGAAATCTATCTGTCATTTTCCTTAAATTATTCAATGCTAATCTTTCATCATTTGTCAAATTACCACCAGAATTAACATTATGACATAATAAGTTTTCAACATCCTTGATACAAGTTTCTTCAAATACCCTTATAGTGTGGTGTAACTTTGGACAAAAAAAGCGGCAAATACCCAGGATATGACAACATTGTGTCTTAATTCCCCAAAGATGGGATGGGGTATTATCAGGGTAGTGGGTATTAAATACTACCCAGGATATGAGAATGTTATATCTTAATTCCCCAGAGATGGGCTGGGGTAGTATCAGGGTAGTGGGTATCCAATACTACCCAGGATATGACAATGTTGTATCTTAATTCCCCAGATATGGGATGGGGTAGTATCCGGGTTGTTGGTATGCAGTACTACCCTGGATATGACAACATTGTATCTTAATTCCCCAGAAATGGGATGGGGTAGTATCAGGGTAGTGGGTATCCAGTACTACCCAGGATATGTCAATGTTATATCTTAATGCCCCAGATATGGGATGGGGTAGTATCAGGGTAGTGGGTATCCAATAATATCCAGGATATGACAACATTGTATCTTAATTCCCCAGATATGGGATGGGGTAGAATCAGGGTAGTGGGTATCCAATACTTCCTAGGATAGTGCAATATTATATCTTAATGCCCCAGATATGGGATGGGCTAGTATCAGGGTAGTGGGTATCCAATAATACCCAGGATATGACAATATTGTATCTTAATTCCCCAGAGATGGGATGGGGTAGTATCAGGTTAGTGTGTATCCAATAATACCCAGGATATGACAATGTTTTATCTTAATTCCCCAGAGATGGGATTGGGTAGTATCAGGGTAGTGGGTATCCAATAATACCGAGGATATGACAATATTGTATCTTAATTCCCCAGAGATGGGTTGGGGTAGCATCAGGGTAGTTGGTAGCCAATAATACACAGGATATGACAATGTTATATCTTAATTCCCCAGAGATGGGATGGGGCAGTATCAGGGTAGTGGGTATCCAATACTACCCAGGATATGACAATGTTATATCTTAATGCCCCAGATATGGGATGGGGTAGTATCAGGGTAGGGGGTATCCAATACTACCCAGGATATGACAATGTTGTATCTTAATTCCCCAGATATGGGATGGGGTAGTATCCGGGTCATGGGTATGCAGTACTACCCCGAATATGACAACATTGTATCTTAATTCCCCAGAAATGGGATGGGGTAGTATCAGGGTAGTGGGTATCCAATACTACACAGGATATGACAATGTTATATCTTAATTCCCCAGATATGGGATGGAGTAGTATCAGGGTAGTGGGTATCCAGTACTACCCAGGATATGTCAATGTTATATCTTAATGCCCCAGATATGGGATGGGGTAGTATCAGGGTAGTGGGTATCCAATAATACCCAGGATATGACAATGTTATATCTTAATGCCCCAGATATGGGATGGGGTAGTATCAGGGTAGTGGGTATCCAATAATACCCAGGATATGACAATGGTGTATCTTAATTCCCCAGATATGCGATGGGGTAGTATCAGGGTAGTGGGTATCCAATACTACCCAGGATATGACAACATTGTATCTTAATTCCCCTGAGATGAGATAGGGTAGTATCAGTGTAGTGAGTATCCAATACTACCCAGGATATTACAATGTTATATGGTAATGCCCCAGATATGGGATGGGGTAGTATCAGGGTAGTGGGTATCTAACAATATCCAGGATATGACAACATTGTATCTTAATTCCCCAGATATGGGATGGGGTAGTATCAGGGTAGTGGGTATCCATTACTACCCAGGATAGGACAATGTTATATCTTAATGCCCCAGATATGGGATGGGGTAGTATCAGGGTAGTGGGTATCCAATAATACCCAGGATATGCCAATATTGTATCTTAATTCCCCAGAGATGGGATGGGGTAGTATCAGGTTAGTGGGTATCCAATAATACCCAGGATATGACACTGTTGTATCTTAATTCCCCAGAGATGGGTTGGGGTAGTATCAGGGTAGTGGGTCATTGGGTGGTGAAGCACTGAGTCATTTTACAGACTACCTCTCTCCATAAGAGCCATGGGCAGTACCCTGGGAGTGAATTTATGGTTCCCTATCCATTTATCCAAATTCTTTTTGAAGAGAGTGAGGGATGTGCTTTGTTTATGAAAATGAGAAGTTTATTCCATAGATTAGGTAGCCTTTGGGATACAAATCTGTCTGTCCAGCAAGTTTTGTTATAGTTACAAATAAGGTTCAGGTCCATGGAACTTATAACCCTCATTTAATCTTTCTTGCAAATATATAACATTTTCATCAGGGCTGGATCAGAGAATGCCTTGTAGGTCAGGCACAAGTCACCTGTCAATAAACAATATGAGATGGAGTAAAGGGATAGTGCCTTTTATTTATTTTATTTGACGTTTGTTAATCAGGTTAGTCCGACTGGGTAGAGACCCTTTTTCAGCAGAGACTCAAGGAGAAAAGCTCCACAAAAGCAGTTACATAAAATTCATATGGAGATGCAAAAGATCCACAAAACAGTTACATAAAATTCATATGGATATACAAAAGATCCACAAAACAGTTACATAAAATTTAGGTGGATACAGGAGGACAACATTTTAAAATAACAACGTATACAAAACATTTTTCAAAGCATGAATCAACAACAGTATAATTTTTTTTGACAGGAATAATATGGAAGAAGATGAGTCAAAAGAGAAGCAAAATGGAAACAGTATGAGACAGGAAGATAGCTAAAGAGAGAGGCCAATGTGTGGTGGAGAGACAGAGAAATAGTGACGGCAGGAGGAGTATAGAAAATCATAGCAGGTAGGATTTCAGTAAAAGACTATAATAGATAGGAATTAATTGAATGCCTGTTGACAGGGAGATTGACAGGCAGAGATAGCAGATAGGAAGAGACTATTAAGGTAGGTTTGGAAGGTAGGAATATAGGATTATGTTGGGTCATTGCAGAGGCATAGCCATTCCTTCTAGTAGGTAGCTTTTAGTGCAGTTTTAAAGGAGCTGGAGTTAGTGATGGATCTGATGTGAAGTGGAGGTTTGTTCCAGGCTTTTGTGGTGGAGTAGCTATAGAGTAGTTTGCCAACATTTTTGTTGGGCATATAAACTTGTAGTAGGTTTTGTTGAGAGCTACAAAGAGCACGGTTGGGACTGTACAGCTAGATGAGTGTGGAGAGAGAGGGGCAAAAAGATGGATCATGTAAGACTAAATGAGCTATGAGAAGATGGGATAATAGAATTTTGGTGGTGAAATTCTAACCACTGCAGGTTTTTTAAGACTACACAGTGATGGGTGTGGTAGGGTAGGCTCAGTACAAATCTTGTGATTTTGTTATAAGTAATTTCCAGTTTAGATAGAAGATTAGATTGGAGGTTTGTGAGTATAGGGGCTCCATAGGGTAATGTGGGGAGAAGGAAGGCTTGGGCAAGGGAAAGTCTGGAGGAATGGGTGAGGAATTCTTTATGTCTGTATAGGAGTCCAAGTTTTTGGTGAGTCTTTTTAATGCATTGTTGTATATATAGATCAAACGTAAGGTGGTTGTCAATATTAAGGCCAAGGAGTTTTGTATGAGACTCAGTAGTGATCTGTATGTTGTTCAAGGATAAGACAGAAAAGGTAGTTTTATGGTATTGGAGAGTAGAAGGGAGAAATAAAATGTTTAGTTTTCTTGGTGCTCAGTATCAGTTGGTTAGTAGTAAGCCACTTTTCAACAGAGTGGAGGAGTCTTGGGTGAGGGTATGAAGGTGAGTATTGTCAGTAGAGGAGGAGATGACAGTGAAATCATCAGCATATTGAAAAATAGTAGAGAGTGGGCAAGAAGAATGAAGGTTATTAATAAAGATATTGAAAAAAAGGGGTCCTAGGATGGAGCCTTGGGGGACCCCGGTTTGACCAGGTAGAAAGGGAGATAAGCTCAATTGCCATCTAACCACCTGAAATCAATTTGACAGGTAGCTGGAGGACCAAGATAAGGTAGAGTTAGAAAGGTTTAGTGAAGCTAGTTTGGATAGAAGTATTCTGTGGGAAACGGTGTTGAACACTTTGGAAAGATCGAAAAACAAGCAGGAGACTAACTCATTATTATCCTGGGATTTTGCAATGGTGTTTATGAAGGATATAAGAGTGGTAGCAGTACTATGTTTGGGGCAGAAGCCATGCTGGGAGGGGGTAAGAAAGTTTTCATGTAGTAGGTGATCAAGGAGCTGTTTGTGGATGCATTTTTCCAACATTTTAGGCAGAGGAGATAGGAAAGCAATTAGTCTGAAATTTGAGGGGTCAGTTGCATTGCCACCTTTGTGAAGGGGTGTGACATAGAATCTTTTCCAGATATTAGGCACAGTGTTTTCCTGAGTGGATCTATTGATTAGTATGGATATGTGGAAAGCAATTGAGTTGGCAGCTATTTTTAGGAATTTTGGAGGCAAGTTATCTACTGATTCATAGGTTCATAGGTTCATACTAGGCTATCTGCCCTAGGGCATTTATAAGCCTAGCCAGAGTATGTTTGGCTATCGACACCCATTTTAAATTAATTTTTCTATGTCCTTTTTCGAGGTTAGTATACTGTGCCTCTGTCTAACAGTGACACAGAAGTGATACCCGGGGTAAACCTATGATCTCCCATCCACTCATCAAGATTCCTCTTGAAGAGAGTCAATGAGGGACTCTGCCTAACCTGGACTGGGATTCTATTCCAGAGTGAAGGGAGCCTCTGGGTTATGAATTTGTCCCTCCAGCATGTCCTATTTATTTCAGTGCTGAGGTTCAAGTCTCTCGAGCACGTAGCTCAATGGGATTTGGATTTTCTGAGGTGCAGCATGTCCATTAATTCCTGGTTGGACATGGCTTTATACGTCAGACACAGATCGCCTCTGAGCAGGTGGTATGCTACTGAGTAGAGCTGGAGTTTCTTTAACCGGGCAGCATATGACATCTGTTTGAGCCCTTTGATCCTCTTGGTGAGGTACTTTTGGGGTCTTTCCAGTTGCTGCAGGTGTCTGGTAAGGTACATCCCGAAAGGGGCATTGTACTCAATTATGGGCCTGATGAGGGATGAGTAAAGAGGCACAATGACCTCCCCTGATCTAGATGTGAATCCCTTCATGATTAGGTGGGCTATATAAAATGTTTTTCTAACCACTGTAGCCATGTGGTTGTCAAATGAGAGATTGCTATCAACTTGGGTCCCCAGGTCCCTAATTACTTCTTCTGTACTTAATGGATTACCACCTATGTGGTAATTTGTGGGAACTTTGTTTTTACCAAAGGGGATGACTATACACTTTTTGGCATTTAGCTTGAGGCCTTGGCTCTGGCACCAGTTGTCTGTTTCTATGAGGCCCTTTTGGAACATGCTTGTGTCGGCTGGAGAGTCGATTATGGCGCCCAGTTTGCAGTCATTTGTGAACTTGGTCAGCCACAGTCCTTCCGTATTGGCCTGTACCTCTGACAAATATATACCGAACAAGAGAGGTCCCAGGACTGAGCCTTGTGGGATGCCACTTGTAACTGGTTTGGAGTCTGACATGGCTCCAGAAATTCTAACAATGTGAGTTCTGTCCTTGAGCCAGTTTGCAACCCATCTAGTGACATAGGGGTTTATATTTAAGCTGGTGAGCTTATCTATAATGCCCGAGTGGGGTATTGTATCGAAGGCTTTTGTGAGTTCCAGGTAGGCTGTGTGGACCACCTTCCCCTCGTCAATGGCCTTGGTGACTGTTTCAAAGAAATCAACCAGGTTTAAGAGGCAGGATCTGCCCTTAACAAAGCTGAACTTGGTAGGATCCAGTGTCTGTAGGTCCCCAATATCTTTATTTATGAGGTCCATGATGATCCTTTCCATAGCTTTGCAGACCAAGCTAGTCAGGCTTATGGGGTGATAGTTTCCAGGATCCGTTGAGGCACCACCTTTGTGGAGAGGGACCACTGTTGCTGTACGCCACTCTGGGTACATATCCTGTAGTAAGGCTGAGATTGAACAGTAGTTTTATGTTTGGGTTTAGCTCTTCTTGGAGTTCATGTAGGATGCAGCCCGGGACACAATCTGGTCCCATTGATGCTGTGTTTTTTGCTTTGGAGAGGGCAGTCTTACCTGAGCATCTGAGATGTCAGTGGGGCAGCACTCTGCTGGGATAAATATTTGCTCTTTTGGTGGGGGGGGGGGGAGAAGTTTGTGCTGAACCTGTCAGCTAGGATGTTGGCAATGTCTGTGGGTTTGGTGTATTTTTTGTCATTTTGGACTAATTCTAAGCATATCTGGGAATTCCCACCAAGGTTCCTAACATAACTAAAGAAAGCCTTGTGATTATCCTTAGTGTCCTGCACATTTTTTCTCTCGAAGCTGGCCTTAGACGATTTTATGTGTGCCCGTAGTATTTTGCTAATACTGATCAGAGATGCCTTCCTTTTTTGGGATTTTGCTCTATCATGTAGTAGCTTCCTCCTTCTATTGTATAGTTTGTTTATGGCTGGGGTCCACCAGACAGGACATCTGCCTTTGGAGGATTGGGTCTTGGTTTTATTTGGGATTGCATGATCCATGCATTCCTGAAGGTATTCATAGAATGCCTTTATAAAGGATTCTGCGGTCTGGGCCGTATTTTCCACAGGCCCGGGGGCTTTGAAGGATTTCACCTTGGTTTTGAGGAGTGTGAAATTTGCTTTAGAGAAGTTTTTCACTGTGGTTTTCAGGGCAGGGGGTGGAGTCAGGATGTGAATATCCAGTGAGATTAGTTTATGGTCTGATCTTACCAGTGAGGGATACACTTCTGGTCTGGAGCATAGAGTCCCCATGTTGGTGATGATCAGTTCCAGTATGTTTTCCCCTCTTGTGGGAGTGGTAACAAGTTGTTCCATAGCATTTGAGTTTATAAATTCTAGGAACCTTTGGGCTAGGGTGTTGGAGCTAGACCAATGCTCCCTGTCTATGTTTGGGTAGTTGAAGTCGCCCAATATAATGGTGTTTGGAGAGACCTTCATATTTTCCAGTGTTCTCAGGAAGGCTGAGTGGGGTTCCTGGGTTTGGGAGGGTGGTCTGTAGCAGGCTATAAACTGGAAGGCAGTTTTACCCACTGTTAGTTGCACATGGATAGTCTCTGATGCTTCGTGCTGTGCCACCAACCTGGAGGTGTGGGTATCTTTGACGAATATTGATACTCCCCCTCCTTTTGTGGTACGGTCCAAGTTTTGGGGCCGAAAAGCATGGTATGAGGTATAACCTGGTAGTGCTGGGGTGCTCTCGGGAGCCTTGAACCAGGTTTCTGTTATTGCACAGATATCAATGTTCTCCATTCTAAGGAGAGTTTCAAGTGCGTGCATCTTGAGGTTTAGACTTCTGGCATTGAGTAGCATTACTCTTAGTTTCTTATCCCTTGTGATACCTATGGAGGTGGGTTTGTCTTTTGAGCCTTGCCTAAAAAAAGGCAATATGGGGGTAGCAAGAGCCTTTGCCAATATCCAAAAGCCCAGGGGTGACAGGTGCAAGCCATCCCTAGCGAAGCATCGTGGCTTGTCGAGCATGTCATCCCAGGCTGACAGACATTGGATCCCCTTTGAATGACACCAATACTTAAGCCAATTGTTGAAATTGATCATCTTGTCTTCATCTTGTGGCATCATTCTTGGTGAGGGTAAGATGCTACTCAAGGTCAGGGTCATACCGGCCTGGGCTACATGCTCAGAGAGCTCCTCTATGTCTCTTTTCATGTAGTCCAGGGAGGTACGTCTCAGGTCATTCACACCAGCATGGACAATGACTAAGTCATATTTGTACTTGCCTTGGAGTGACCTGAGTGCTTGTGTTAAGTGGTGGATCCTAGCACCCGACAGGCAGCTCACCGTGACCTTCTCCTTGTTCAGCCTGGTGAGCGGGACGTCAGTGTGCCTGACGATAGAGTCACCTATTACAAGAGTGTCAGGTGCGTTGTTTAGCCTTAAGGGCTGTGACTGTTTGGCACACTGACTTTGTGAGCTATGTGTTGCACGTGTTTTGTTTTGGGGTAGCGGTTGCTTGGGTGTCTGCTTTGGAAGTCTCTGCTGCTTAGGCAGATTTTTATTTAGAGCCTCCGAGTATGCTTTTGTGCGTTTATATGTTTGGTTTGCTGTCGTGGTAGGTCTATGTAAGACTGGAATTGTAGTGAATGTGGTTTCCTTCTCCTCCTGACTGGTTTCGCCAGTACTGAGTTGAGAGAGCTTAGCCTCCAGTATGGCTATATGGTTGCATCTCTCACGTGTGTTGGAATTTGTTGGGAGGAGGAGAGGGTTGTCTGTGTACATGAGGCAGTTGTAACATTGCCTCAAGATTCCCAGATTCACCAGCTGGACTGGAGAGGAGATTGACAACTGACCTTTGGACATGCTAGAATAGTATTGGGAATTCCTTTATAATTAAAAAAAAAGGGCCAATGGGGAACGAGGTACTCAAGAGGAGTTTGTGAGGGTGTAGTGCTTTTAATATTTTAGTGCTGACTTATATAATTGCTTTAGTGAGCAAGTGCCAGGTAACTTAAATGCAATGTGTTACAGGTAACTTAAATGCAAAAACGACAAACAGTAACTTTCTTTCAAGTGAAAGAAGGAAATAAGCACAGTAAGCAATGCAAATATCACTAGGGATCCACAGAAGCGCTGAGAAGCCGCGTTTTAGGTGGAATTAGCGTTTCAGGGAAATATCAAGCAAACAAACAAGCAGCATACAAATAAAGCTAGATTCAGCAGGCCTGGATCTAGTCTGTGCTACAGCAAACAAGGTGTACCAATTTCAGTAAGAAACAGTTCAAATATGCAGGCACTATAAGCCTTTAACCAGAAATTCCCAGCTCAGAAGGGCAGAGTCCAGCCTCTCTTCCCGCAGACCATGAACCTTCTTAATGTAAAATAACTGGCCTGAAGCCCAAGTGCTTAAACCAGAACTAATACACTTTTAGAATAACAGACACTGATCCCTCAATCAGCAGTTCACAACTTAGAAGGATGTAAGCTACCTGTCCTGCCACCACAGTGCAGGCCACAAATCATCCTAATGTAAAACAACTGGTCTGAAGCCCAAGTGCTTAATCCAAAAGACTTAGAATGATAGCTACACTTTAATCAAGTTACTACCAAGCAGTAATAAATACAATTAAATACTTTAAAGAATGTCTGGATTAGTGCTCAAGTTATACAAACAAAGCTAGATTCAGCAGGCCTGGATCTAGTCTATGCTACAGCAAACAGGGTGTACCAATTTCAGTAAGAAGCAGTTCAAATATGCAGGCACTATAAGCCTTTAACCAGAAATTCCCAGCTCAGAAGGGCAGAGTCCAGCCTCTCCTCCCACAAGAGTACAGACCACAAACCCTTTTAATGTAAAATAACTGGCCTGAAGCCCAAGTGCTTAAACCAGAATTAATACACTTTTAGAATAACAGACACTGAGCCCTCAATCAGCAGTTCCCAACTTAGAATGATGTAAGCTACCTGTTCTGCCACTACAGTGCAGACCACAAACCTTCTTAATGTAAAACAGCTGATGTGAAGCCCAAGTGCTTAAACCAGAATTAATGATGGGGAACAAGTTTTAAGTTTAGAGATAAGGGACTTGATGTATATAGTGGAGACAGGTTTGAGAGAGAATATGGTAGATTGGGGGAAAATAGGAGGTGCAGAGTCAAATATAGTGTTACCTTTGGTCAGGGTGTGGATGGAGTGGGTGTGGATGGAGTCAGTAAAGAAGGAATTGAGGAAAGCAGCAGTGTCTGAGGGAGAGCTGTTAAGGAAGGTGTTGGGTGAAGATGGACTTCCTGGATGTAATACATTATTTACAGATTGCCAGAATTTTGGGGGATTAGAGTGAGGGTTATTGAGTGGTTGTTGGAAAAAGTTTTGTTTATCAAGGGTAACTTTTTTTGGTTAAGTTTCTCTTTCTTCCTAGCAAAAACATTGGCAGTTAACCTAAAATTAAACAAGTATGCCACAATTACTATAGTAGCCATACATACATACATCCCTTCAGGAGACAATATTCCATTACTGGAAAACATTCTCTCCTGTCTCTCCTTAAACATCCCAAATGAAACTATCCTCCTTGGTGGCGTAAATATTAATTGGCTAACCCTAAATAACACAGGTTCCCCATATAATATAAATTTATATGGATTTACCCAGCTCATTACTAAGCCATCACATTTTAACAACACCCACACCACTAATACCCTCATTGATTGGATACTTGTCTCAGCTCCTTCTAAATACCATAATCCAGAAACCTTTGCCAATACACTGAGTGACCACTCACCCATAAAGGTACTAAGATACTCAACCCACCTCTCTAAACCACACAGATATATTACTAGATATAATCTATCCAACTTCAAACCCGAAACATTCAACACTCTGAGTATGCTGGGACTTCTTCACCCAGCTCCCCCTAGATGAAGCAGTCATTGCTTTCAACTCTACTTTTCTGGATATCGTAAACTCACTAGCCCCACCTCATAAAATTAGGACAAAAGCAACCTTATCTCCTCGGCTAACAAAAACCACAAGAACTCTCATGAAATCTAGAGATAAGTCCTGTAAAAAATGGCTTCAAACTAAAACCCCAAAAGACCTACAAAGTTACAAAGAAACCTGGCCAAAAGGCTTATCAATGAAGACAAAAAAGAATTATACTCCAACCCCCGTTCCACTATAAAATCAAACCCAAAAAAATTCTGGAATGCTATCAATCAAATACTTCATCCAGGAAACCCTACCTCACCAAACCCTACCCCAGAAAAGACACCAGAAGAAACTGCTAACACCTTCAATTCTTACTTTGTCGAATCAATATCCAAACTCTTTAACTCCAATAGCTCCACTACAACTGACCCAATAAACCAGGCTTCCTCCTCAACAACTACTCCTCCCAAAATCTACTCCCTGAAGCCTATCTCTACAACCTACATTTGATCCCTACTCTCCAAACTAAATCCCTGCTCAGTATCTGCTGACAGCATCCCATCATACTTTCTTCAGACAGCTGCCCACTCACTCGCCCTTCCCATCTCTATCATCATAAACCGCTCAATCTCTGAATCCAAAGTACCATCCATCTAGAAACATTTCTACACCTTGCCTATCCACAAAGGTGGTAACTCCACTGAAATCTCAAACTTTAGACCTATTGCCATCCTCTCCCCTCTGTCAAAAGTTCTCAAAAAGTGCATATATACTCAAGTCATGGATAATCTCTCTCAGGAAAACCTACTTACCCCAACACAACATGGTTTCCGACCTAAGCATAGCACATATACTGCACTTCTATCCTTTCTCAACACTATCTCCCTGGCCAGAGATGACCATAAACTTATCTCCTGTCTCTTCCTCGATCTCTCAAAGGCCTTCAATTTTGTTTCTCACTCTGTACTATTAAACAAACTGTCTAACCTTAACTTCTCTCCTGACACAGTGGCTTGGTTCGATAGCTACCTAAAAGATAGATTTCAATCAGTAAAATGGGACACTGCTTTATCTACTCCCCTTCCAATATAAATAGAAGTCCCACAAGGATCCATTCTTGGGCCACTGCTTTTCAACATCTTTACAAACCTGCTCTATACCTCCTGCCCACTTTCCTCTGTTATCCAATACGCTGATGACTCTACATTCATTACAATAACTAACTCTCCCTCTGAACTCTTATCAGCTACCCAAACATCCTTTAACTAAGTAGAAATATGGCTCTCAAACAAACTCATCCTCAACCCCAAGAAAACAAAGCTCCTACTTTTCCTTCCCAAAACATCCAACCATATAAAGTCCTCATTTACTATCCTGTCACTTAATAATACTCTTATTGTAGTTGAATCTAGCTAAAAACTACTGGGAATCACAATCGACGATCAACTAAAATTTGACCTCCACATAAACAACTGTATAAGGAATACGCACTTTAAATTAGGCCTACTTTATAGAAATAAAAAAATTCTCACCCAGGAAGCTAGAATAACCCTCACTCATTCCTAACTTCTTCCCTGCCTAACATATTGTTCACAAATCCTTACTAACCTAAACTCCTCTCTCCTCACTAGACTTGAGACCACATACCATAAAGTAGCTAGATTTGCAACTCAACTTTTCTATGGATCTCACCACTGTGTCTCTCTAAGATATTTAAACTGGCTACAGTTACCTCACTTGCTCCTTCTCTCCCAGCACCAAACCATACATGCAATTCTCTATCAACCATCTTTCTGTCCAGCCTTACACACCATCATCTCTCACTCTACTCCCACAAGAAGCCTCCAAAGCTCCTCCCAAGACCTCTTAAAAATCTATAAGCCAAAATCTAAAGCAGGGCGTAGCCTATACAGCTATCATACCTCTATCAAATGGAACAAACTTCGAAATTCAAACACTCACACATCCCAAACTGTTTAAACTAACTCTAAAATAATATTTTAACAGGAAATGGATCTGCCAATGCTCAAATCCACCCTGAAAACCCTCTGTCTCTCTCCACTAATCAATAGCTTTTTCCCCTCTCTGTAACTTTTATTCCTTCCTGATTGTTTAATTGTAAAATTTAACATTCAGCTCCTGTGTAGCTCTTCTATTCTAACTATTACTTTCAACAAGTGCTCTGACTGTTATCTACCTGTTTTCTCCATTCCATAATTCTATGTATTATACTAGTACTTATGACAAAATGTAATCTGTATATTCTCAAATTTCTCCTGTAGCCTGCTAACTGATTTGCCTTATTCCACTTGTATCATACCTGTTATTAATGACAAAATGTTATATCTATTTACTGGAGCTTTTCTCCCCGGCTCTCTGCTGAAAAAGGGCTTCGGCTCAGTCAGACATTCCCGGTCAACAAATGTAAAATAAATAAATAATAAATAAATAAAGTTATGGATCTGTCTTTAAGTTTGAAGATCAGTTGGGGATTTTTTTCAGTCAGTCTGCATAAGATATGTGCCTTTCGCTTTGCATTTGATTATGGGCATGATGAGGTCAAAGTTCAATGGCACTATGGCTTCCTTTGAAGTTGATGCCATGCCTTTATTTAGAAGTTGAAGTAGAAGTCTCTAATATCACCCACCCCATCCAACCACTACCTTTCTTTCCACTCCACTAACTACCTTGATTATAGCAAGCTCAGATGCTCATAGGCCTAGTACTTATTATACAGCAGGAACTTCTTATTGTAACATTTGTTAATGTCTGTTATGTACTTCACAGATAGATTCTAGTTGTCTACTGATGTACTATGTTCTTTATCTGTAAATATGTTGTAAGTAATTGCTATGTAAATTGTTAATCGCTATATAATCCAATGTAACTACTGTTTGTTTGTTTTAACTGTGGAGCTTTTCTCCCCGGGCCTCTGCTGAAAATGGACCTAAGTCCAGTCAGACACTCCTGGTCAGCAAATATAAATAAATAAATAAATAATTTGAGCCACACAGAAGGATTTCCTCACTACTGTAGCTTCCTGGTGGTCAAATTTTAGGTCACTATCTATCTGTGTTCCTAGGTACCTCCTCACTGGGTCTACTTTTAGAGGCGTGCTATCAGTATTTTGTAATTTGCAGGGATATTTGATTTACCAAAAACTGTGATTATGCATTTTTAGCATTTAGTTTCAGACCATGGTTTTGGCACCCTTTGTTTGTCATCTTTAGGCCTGTTTATAGGATGGCAACATCATTTGGGGATTCAGAGATTGTTCCCAGCTTACAGTTGTTGGCAAACTTCATGAGCCAGAGCACCCCAAGATTGGCCTTCACTTCAGAGAAGTATATACCAAACAGGAGGGGTCCTAGTAACAGGTTTCTTATTGGAAGTGGATTCATCTATCTGGACAACATGTGTCCTGTCAGTGAGCCAGTTTGCCATCCATCTTATGATATAGGAGTTTATGCCTAACCCAGTAAGTGTATCTATGATCTGTGAGTGAAGGAGTGTGTCAATGCCTTTGGCCATGTCTAGATAAGCAGCGTGTACTGTTTTACCCTCATCTATGGCCCTGGTGACTTTCTCGAAGAAGTCCACCAGATTGATCAGGCAAGACCTCCCTTTGACAAAGCCAAACTGGGTCTGGTCAAGTGTTTGGAGATTTTCTATGTCATTGTTGATCAGGTCCATATACTTCTCTCCATGGCCTTGCAGATAAGACTGGTCAAGCTTATGGGTCTGTAGTCACCTGGGTCAGTTAATGGGCCCCCATTGTGCAGAGGGACGATTATTGCAGTTCTCCACTCCTCTGGGAAAAAGCCTGTCTGGAGGTTGTTGTTAAAAAGAATCAAACCTGGCACATTGTGTCTGAGTCCCTTCAGTTAAGCTTGGCAAGTGTTTAGAATCTCTGAAATAGAAGTTGATGCAGTCCAGCACTGTAGCTTTTAAGGTGTTTAACTACCAGTTTTTAGATGGAAGTATGTGTTGAGATGTATGTATAGTTTAGATTAATTCACTGCATTATCTGCTGAGTAAAATGTCTGATCAAATATATTGTTTTCAATGTTTCTCAAGTATATCAGTGCACTTTTAGGCATGAACTGGTACTGTTTCTAGAGATGCAGCAACATCAGTGGTACCAAGGAGCTATGCTTGTTAGTGGTACTACAGAGCTATGCTTGTCAGTGGTATTACAGAGCTATGCTTGTCAGTGGTACCAACGAGCTATACTTGTCAGTGGTATTAAGGAGCTATGCTTGTCAGTGGTACTACAGAGCTATGCTTGTCAGTGGTACTATGGAGCTATGCTTGGCAGTGGTACTATGGAGCTATGCTTGTCAGTGGTACTACGGACCTATGCTTGTCAGTGGTACTAAGGAGCTATGCTTGTCAGTGGTACTAAGGAGCTATGCTTGTCAGTGGTACTAAGGAGCTATGCTTGTCAGTGGTACTAAGAAGCTATGCTTGTTAGTGGTACTACAGAGCTATGCTTGTCAGTAGTACCAAGGAGCTGTGCTTCTCAGTGGTATTAAGGAGCTATGCTTGTCAGTGGTAATACAGATCTATGCTTGTCAGTGGTACTACAGAGCTATGCTTGTCAGTCGTACCAAGCAGCTGTGCTTGTCAGTGGTACTGTGGAGCTATGCTTGTCAGTGGTAACAAGGAGCTATGCTTGTCAGTGGTACTAAGGAGCTATGCTTGTCAGTGGTACTAAGAAGCTATACTTGTTAGTGGTACTACAGAGCTATGCTTGTCAGTAGTACCAAGGAGCTGTGCTTGTCAGTGGTATTAAGGAGCTATGCTTGTCAGTGGTAATACAGATCTATGCTTGTCAGTGGTACTACTGAGCTATGCTTGTCAGTGGTACCAAGGAGCTATGCTTGTCAGTGGTACTATGTAGCTATGCTTGTCAGTGGTATCAAGGATCTATGCTTCCCAGTGGTACTATAGAGCTATGCTTGTCAGTGGTACCAAGGAGCTATGCTTGTCAGTTGTATTAAGGAGCTATTCTTGTCAGTTGTATTAAAAAGCTATGCTTGTTAGTGGTACTACAAAGCTATGTGTTTCAGTGGTACTACAGAGCTATGCTTCTCAGTGGTACTAAGGAGCTATGCTTGTCAGTGGTACTATGGAGCTATGCTTGTCAGTGGTACTACAGAGATATGCTTGTCAGTGGTACCAAGGAGCTATACTTGTCAGTGGTACTATGGAGATAAGCATGTCACTGGTACCAAGTATCTATGCTTGCCAGTGGTACTACAGAGCTATGCTTATCAGTGGTACTATGTAACTCTGGTTGTCAGTAGTACAAAAAAGTTATGATTGCCAGTGGTACTAAGAAGCTATGCTTGTTAGTGGTACTACAGAGTTATGCTTGTCAGTGGTACCAAGGAGCTATGCTTATCAGTTGTTTTAAGGAGGTATGCTTGTTAGTGGTACTACAGAGCTATGCTTGTCAGTGGTATTACGGAGCTATGCTTGTCAGTGATACCAAGGAGCTATGCTGGTCCATGGTACTGTGGAGCTATGCTTGTCAGTGGCACTATGGAGCTATGCTTGTCAATGGTAGCACAGAGATATGCTTGTCAGTGGTATTAAGGAGCTATGCTTCTCAGTAGTACCAAGGAGCTATGCTTGTTAGTGGTACCAAGGAGCTTTGCTTGTCAATGGTATTAAGGAGCTATGCTTGTTAGTGGTACCACAGAGCTATGCTTCTCAGTGGTAGTATGGAGCTATGCTTGTCAGTGGTACTACAGAGCTATGCTTGTCAGTGGTACTACGGAGTTATGTTTGCCAGTGGTACCAAGGAGCTATACTTGTTGGTGGTACTATCAAGCTGTGCTTGTCAGTGGTACTATGAAGCTATGCTTGTCAGTGGTGTCAATGAGCTATGCTTGTCAGTTGTATTAAAGAGCTATACTTGTTAGTGGTACTACAAAGCTATGCTTGTTAGTGGTACTAGAAAGCTATGCTTGTCAGTGGTACTACAAAGCTATGCTTGTCAAGGGTACTATGGAGCTATGCTTGACAGTGGTACCAAGGAGCTATGCTTTTCAGTGGTACTACAGAGATATGCTTGTCAGTGGTACCAAGGAGCTATGCTTGTCAGTGGTACTAAGAAGCTATGCTTGTTAGTGGTACTACAGAGCTAGGCTTGTCAGTGGTACCAAGGAGCTATGCTTGTCAGTGGCACCAAGTAGCTATGCTTATCAGTTGTTTTAAGGAGCTATGCTTGTTAGTGGTACTACAGAGCTATTCTTGTCAGTGGTACTACAGAGCTATGCTTTCAGTGGTACCATGGAACTATGCTTTCAGTGGTACCATGGAACTATGCTTGTCAGTGGTACTACAGAGCTATGCTTGTCAGTGGAACCAAGGAGCTATGCTTGTCAGCTGTACTACAGAGCTTTACTTGTCAGTGGTACCAAGCAGCTATGCTTGTCAGTGATACCAAGGAGCTATGCTTGTCAATGGTACTGTGGAGATATGCTTGTCAGTGGTACCAAGCATCTATGCTTGTCAATGGTGCTACAGAGCTATGCTTGTCAGTGGTACCAAGCATCTATGCTTGCCAGTGGTACTACAGAGCTATGCTTGTCAGTGGTACCAAGGAGCTATGCTTGTCAGTGGGACCAAGGAGCTATGTTTGTCAGTGGGAGCAGGGAGCTATGCTTGTCAGTGGTATTAAGGAGCTATGCTTGTTAGTGGTACGACAGAGCTATGCTTCTCAGTGGTACTACGGAGCTATGCTTGTCAGTGGACCAAGGAGCTATGCTTGTCACTGGTACTACGGAGCTATGCTTGTCAGTGGTACCAAGGAGCTTTGCTTGTCAGTGGTATTAAGGAGCTATGCTTGTTAGTGGTACTACAGTGCTATGCTTGTCAGTGGTACTACAAAGCTATGCTTGTCAGTGGTACTACGGAGCAATGCTTGTCAGTGGTATCAAGGACCTATGCTTGTCAGTGGTACTACGGAGCTATGCTTCTCAGTGGTACCAAGGTGCAATGCTTGTCAGTGGTACTATGGAGCTATGCATGTCACTGGTACTAAGGATCTATGCTTGCCAGTGGTACTACAGAGCTATGCTTGTCAGTGGTACTATGGAACTATGGTTGTCAGTGGTACCAAGGAGCTATGCTTGTCAGTGGTACTAAGAAGCTATGCTTGCTAGTGGTACTACATGGCTATGCTTGTCAGTGGTACCAAGGAGCTATGCTTCTCCATGGTACCAAGGAGCTATGCTTGTCAGTGGTACCAAGTAGTTTTGCTTATCATTTTTAGGAGCTTTTCTTGTTGGTGGTACTACAGAACTATGCTTGTCAGTGGTACTACAGAGCTATCTTGTCAGAGGTACCAAGGAGCTATGCTTTTCAGTGGTACTACAGAGCTATTCTTCTCAGTGGTACCAAGGAACTATGCTTGTCAGTGATACCAAGGCACTATACTTCTCAGTTGTACTACGGAGCTATACTTGTTAGTGGTACTAAGGAGCTATGCTTGTCAGTGATATGAAGGAACTATGCTTTTC